>NC_056436.1:12956807-13156807 GCF_018296145.1 Oncorhynchus tshawytscha | reverse complement strand
GGGGAACAGGTTATGTAGAGGTAGAGATAGAGGTAGAGAGAGAGAGAGAACAGGTTACAGAGAGGTAGAGGTAGAGGTAGAGGTAGAGAGAGACAGGTTACAGAGAGGTAGAGGTAGAGAGAGAGAGAACAGGTTACAGAGAGGTAGAGGTAGAGAGAGAGAGAACAGGTTACAGAGAGGTAGAGGTAGAGAGAGAGAAAGAACAGGTTACAGAGGGGTAGAGGTAGAGAGAGAGAGAGAACAGGTTACAGAGAGGTAGATGTAGAGAGAGAGAGGGAACAGGTTACAGAGGTAGAGGTAGAGAGAGAGAGAGAGAGAGAGAGAGAGAGAGAGAGAGAGAGAGAGAGAGAGAGAGAGAGAGAGAACAGGTTACAGAGAGGTAGATGTAGAGAGAGAGAGGGAACAGGTTACAGAGGTAGAGAGAGAGAGAGAGAGAGAGAGAGAGAGAGAGAGAGAGAGAGAACAGGTTACAGAGAGGTAGAGGTAGAGAGAGAGAACAGGTTACAGAGAGGTAGAGGTAGAGGTGGAGAGAGAGAGAGACAGAGAGAGAGAGAGAGAGAGAGAGAGAGAACAGGTTACAGAGGGTAGAGGTAGAGGTGGAGGTAGAGAGAGAGACAGGTTACAGAGAGGTAGAGGTAGAGAGAGAGAACAGGTTACAGAGGTAGAGGTAGAGAGAGAGAACAGGTTACGTAGAGGTAGAGAGAGAGAACAGGTTACGTAGAGGTAGAGAGAGAGAACAGGTTACGTAGAGGTAGAGAGAGAGAACAGGTTACAGAGAGGTAGAGGTAGAGAGAGAGAACAGGTTACAGAGAGGTAGAGGTAGAGAACAGGTTACAGAGAGGTAGAGGTAGAGAACAGGTTACAGAGGTAGAAAGAGAGAACAGGTTACAGAGAGGTAGAGGTAGAGAACAGGTTACAGAGAGGTAGAGGTAGAGAACAGGTTACAGAGAGGTAGAGGTAGAAAGAGAGAACAGGTTACAGAGAGGTAGAGAGAGAACAGGTTACAGAGAGGTAGAGGTAGAGAACAGGTTACAGAGAGGTAGAGGTAGAAAGAGAGAACAGGTTACAGAGAGGTAGAGGTAGAGAACAGGTTACAGAGAGGTAGAGGTAGAGGTAGAGAGAGAGGAAAGAGACCGAAGGGGAGGAGAAGAGGCATTAGGGAAATATGGTGTAGGTGGTCATTGAGGGAAGGGGACTGGAGAGAGATGAGGAAAAGGAGAAAGGGAGAAGTGAGAGTTATGGTGAGGCTTAGGGTTGAGCTAAAATGTACTGTACTGTAGGTTAACGGTACAGAGGTGACAGGTGAGATAGGAGAAGAGAGGGTGAACGTGGACAGAATAAAATAGGCATTTGGAGAAGTTTAGGTTTTGTAGAGAGGAAGGAGAGAGGAGATGTGGGATGACAGAAATGAACAAGAGAAAGGGGAAAGAAATGTACAGAGGGTTAAACAAGCATGAGCAACGTTTTGGCACCATGACAAAAAATAACTTTGAGAATTCACCAAATTGTTTCAACACTTTGCCTTAGATATTATATCCATGTGTGGTCTATTCTATGACTTATGGGAATCAGAATGGTTTCTGCGGAAGAGAGATCATTTTCGTTGCTGTATAGTGGCCAGGAATTCCTCGACATAAGACCCAATGCCTATATTATTATTTTTTCTTTCGATGGACATTTACAGTCATGACGATGCGCGTGCATTACTCAGATTCTAAACGCTTTTAGTTTTTATGGACCCTAGGCCTATATTTAAGGGATGTTTTGTATATCACGAAGCAAAATGCCGTTGGCCTACTTACATCATGGCATTTTAGTTTACGGTTAACCTATCTAATGTTCTCCTACTGAATGTTGTCCATAGGCCTACATAGCCTTTAATTTAAGTTTTGTTTTTTAAAGATATTGAAATGATTTTAAAGCGAATAAAATAGTTAATAAAGTAGCCTAGCCTACATAGCCCATGTTGCACATATCTTCATTTGGTACAATTATTTTCCCGGTGTTGGATATTGATAAATCTATACGCACTCGTCACATGAATAAATTCAGTTTTATCGAATCCTGATATTCTACACGACTTGTTTTTCGTATAGGCCAACTCCCCCCTCATAAGTATTAAATGTGAAGTCAGACTTGCTTGTTTGTGGCTCTCAATAGTTATTTTAATGGCTATCATTCTACAGTAAATTCTGTCAAATGGAAAAAGGCAAGATTACCAATTGAATTCTAGTTTTTTATTTCGTTCCATAATTCACTTCCTTTTTGTTTGTCGTTTTCATGCCATTATTTTATACAAGACGGCATACCTGAGATTAATCACAAATAGCCTATATTGACAGGTAAAGGAAATTTAAATTGGAATAGGCGCCCACTGAATAGGCCGACAGATGAGGATCATTGAAATAAGAAGGCAGTCTGTAATAATATATATTTTATCATATTTATTCTAATCCAATCTCGAGGTATTTAGACAACAGTAGACCATATTGAAATGCATAAAATGGTTTAGCCTAATAGGCTAATAAATCAGAATTGTAGGGAAAATGCCGTTGTATCCAACATGTCAGTCAAAACCTAATCGTCTTTGCTATGTTGCTATTATGTCTGATGAAAACGATCCTATAGACTCTAGACTACTGGCACGTAAGAAATGCATTTAAAGATTCCATCCGAGCCGCCGGCGTTGTTTGTGAATATGCGTGTAGTTACCTTAAATTGAAATGTAATGATCCAATTATTTTTCCAAATAGTGACATGATACACCCTGCCCCGTGGGCGCGTGACTGGGACAACTCAAGTAGGCCTACGGTGCATGCATGTACTGTAGCCAAAAAATAATATACATCTTGAATTCATTGTAATGTTTTTGATTTATTTTCAAATGTTTGCGTGTGGGTTCGATAAAAACAATCTATAATATTTGTTATTAATCTATACATGCTTCATTGACCGGTCATTGGGAAGGAGTTATTTATGTTTCTCATCAGTAAATAGCTGTACCATTGCAGTTGCAGAGCCTGTTCGCTGACACTTGAACAAAGAAAAAACAACATTATTTTAGCAAAAGTTTTATTTGGACATAATGAATTCTTCAGCTTTTTGAAATCCCCACTCCTTAATTCAGTCCCCAGAAGTCTACTTTTATTATAAGGAGGGACTGTCGATTTGGGTAGGGAGAGGGCGGGCGTGTTCCGTTGTGTTTTGAAAGTGCGTGCCGACTGCAGTGTGTATAGTGTTTTTAAATATGGGTCTATATGCCCCAATTTGAAAGGATTTAGTACATCAGTAGGCCTAGTTTATCATCATCAAATGAAGTCCCGTTGACAACTATAGGCCTATAGCAGCCTGTTGCACGCAGAGAAAGCCACACTTTGAAAATGGGGCGTTTGAATCGATTAAAACCGCACGAATTGCAATCCAAATAGTTTCAAATGTATCGTATTATAAGTAGTTCTTATATTCTGATGATGGCTTTAGATCAGACTTTGACATGCAACATCTCAAAACTAAATAATTTGCTTATTGAAACATTGGAATAAAATAAAGTAATAATCTAAAAAATAACTTGACCTATGGCTGATTATGCCATGTATAGACTATCTGAAAAAGGCATTAGGCATACTTTTTTTTAAAATCCGAACGAGTTATATCACCACCGCATGTGTTTTTCTGCATAATTTGTCCCCATTGATGTATCAAACGGTAATCTATTGAAAAAATCGAGGTCTCCATGTATCATCAACTGATAATAACTCGCCAGTCTTTTGGTCTCAAGGGGGGTTTCAATGCTGCATGTATAAACAACAAAACATCACATACATTTGACAACACCATACTTGAATATCGATCAATTCACTTCACATTATACAATTTGAAAAGGTCAGTGTGCCTTTTTCCACTAGGCGTTATGGGCGTCAAGACCCCGGGATTAGTTTTGGCATTATCTCGCGTGCCCCCGACGATATATCAAACGAAGTACGCATGCCTCCCCCTCTCACTTCCTCGCTCACACATACTATATCACTCATGCACGCTCGCACTCACATTCTGTGTCCTCCACCTCACACGTTGTTTGCACCCTTGCAGTCGATATATTATCCAACATAAAATGCACCATATTTTCTAACACAAGACTAACACCGAGTTTAGTGAGATGTTCTTTGTGAAACTTTTGGAATTAAAATACGTTTATACACGCAAAAATATAATCTGTTATTCGACTAGGCCTATTAGTGGGATAAGCGTCGATGAAATTTACCCACAATTTCAGCAATACCGTTCAACTTCTATTAGATCAGCGTGCAAATCATTATTGGAGGTTAATTGTTAACATAAATGTAGCCTAGTACCCTGGCCAAAATATATAAACGTGTCATTACGTTTGAATTATTTAAACCAGTCTTGTTATTCATTTACATTAGGCCTAATATTAGTCATTATAGCACGTTGGTTAAGACAATACGGAAATGCCGTGCAATTAGGAAGTCAGCATAAAATATACAACAATTACACACAAAAATAAAATATATATATTTTTAATTCTCCGATGACTGTTATGATTATCTTAGTCTGTCAATAGGTGTGTCTTTCTGTTTTGTGCCAATTGATTTTCGCTTCTTGAATGAAAAAATTATATTAATGTAGAAACGTGTCCAATTTATTTTTAAGAACAAACTCGTATTTACAATGACGGCCTACCGGACAACAGTGGGTTAACTGCCTTGTTCAGGGGCAGAACGACAGATT
The DNA here is from genome assembly GCF_018296145.1 of Oncorhynchus tshawytscha. Taxonomy (NCBI): domain Eukaryota; kingdom Metazoa; phylum Chordata; class Actinopteri; order Salmoniformes; family Salmonidae; genus Oncorhynchus; species Oncorhynchus tshawytscha. Next base: position 13,152,058 of record NC_056436.1, on the reverse strand, counting down.
TTTACCTTGTTAGCTCGGGGATTGGATCCAGCAACAACGCTCTAACAACGCTCTAACAACGCTCTAACCACTAGGATACCTGCCGTTCAATGAAGCAAATCAACGTCAGCAAGATGACTTGTTTCCTCTGGTCAAGTTAACTGGTAGAAAATATAGGGACTTGAGAAGTCTAGTTTATTTTTCTTCATTGATATCCCTAAATCTTATAAGATAAAGGCAAGTGGCTGCAAAGTACAAAATAACAAGCTTTTGCTGAAAAAAAATTTGCTAATTAAATGTGTTACCCCCATACAACATTTGGCTATGGAATATCGCTATATTTAAAGTTTCATTCAAACAGAACTCTACAACCCTTCCATTTTTTTAGCAGTTTAACAACTGCAGTAACTGCAGTGAAATGTGGTATTTGTGGTATACTGCACTCTAACTGACAGTAACACTGAAAAATTACTGCAGTAAAAAAAAACGGTGTTAGTCTGGATGCAGTATTTTCAGCATGCTGCAGTTATACTGCAGTGTACTGCAGTTATACTGCACTCTGACTGCAATATTTTTTAGTACGGAAAAGTTGGTCTATTCAAATGCACATTTGGCATGCTACGCTAACGACCGCCATTGAGCTTTTCAGTGCATCATACACAGTGCCTTCGGAATGTATTCAGACCCCTTGATATTTTTCCACGTTTTGTTACATTACAGCCTTATTCTAAAATTGATTAAATAGTTTTTTCCTTCGTCAATCGACACACAATACCCCATAATGACAAAGTAAAACAGGTTTTTAGACATTTTTGCAAATGTTTTTAAAAAATCAGACACATCACATTTACATAAGTATTCAGACCCTTTATTCAGCACTTTGTTGAAGCACCTTTGGCAGCGATTACAGCATCGAGTCGTGTTGGGTATGACGCTGCAAGCTTGGCACGCCTGTTTTTGGGGACTTTCTCTCATTCTTCTCTGCAGATCCTCTCAAGCTCTATCAGGTTGAATGAGGAGCATCGCTGCACAGCTATTTTCAGGTCTCTCCAGAGATGTTTGATCAGGTTCATGTCCGGGCTCTGGCTGGGCCACTCAAGGACATTTAGAGACTTGTCCCGAAGCCACTCCTGCATTGTTTTGGCTGTGTGCTTAGGGTCGTTGTCCTGTTGGAAGGTGAACCTTCACCCCAGTCTGAGGCCCTGAGCACTCTGGAGCAGGTTTTCATCAAGGATCTCTCTGTACTTCGCTCTGTTCATCTTTGCCCCTATCCTGACTAGTCTCCCAGTCGCTGCCGCTGACAAACATCCCCACAGCATGATGCAGCCACCACCACGCTTCACCGTAGGGATGTTGCCAGGTTTCCTCTAGACGTGAATGACGCTTGGCATTTAGGCCAAAGACTTCAAGCTTGGTTTCATCAGACCAGAGAATCTTGTTTCTTATGGAATGAGAATCTTTAGGTGCCTTTTGGCAAACTCCAAGAGGGCTGTCATGTTCTTTTTACTGAGAAGTGGCTTCCTTCTGGCCACTACCATAAATGCCTGCTTGGTAGAGTGTTGCAGAAATGGTTGTCCTTCTGGAAGTTTCTCCCATCTACACAGAGGAACTCTAGAACTGTCAGAGTGACCATTGGGTTCTTGGTCACCTCCCTGACCAAGGCTCTTCTCCCCGATTGCTCAGTTTAGCCGGGTGGCCAGCTTTAGGAAGAGTATTGGTGGTTCTAAACTTCTTCCATTTAAGAATGATGGAGGCCACTGTGTTTTTGGGGACCTTCAATGCTGCAGACATTTGTTGGTACCCTTCCCCAGATCTATGCCTCGACACAATCCTGTCTCGGAGCTCTACGGACAATTCCTTCGATCTAATGGCTTGGTTTTTGCTCTGACATGCCCTTTCAACTGTGGGATCTTATATAGACAGGTGTGTGCCTTTCCAAATCATGTCCAATCAATTTAATTTACCACAGTTGAACTCCAAGTTGTACAAACATCTCAAGGATGATCAATGGAAACCGGATGCACCTGAGCTCAATTTCGAGTCACATAGCAAAAGGTCTGAATACTTATGTAAATCAAGTATTTCTATTTATTATTTTTATTATGTATTTCTGTTTATTATTTGTAATACATTTGCTAAAATTAAAATAAAATAAAAACTGTTTTCACTTTGTCATTATGGGGTATTGTATGTAGATTATGGAATATTCAACAAAAAAAATTGAATAAGATTGTAACGTAACAGAATGTGGTCTGAATACTTCCCGAAGGCACTGTATGTCAAGATGTCAACATCTATCACCTGCAAGGAAATGTATGGATCCGGAGGATCCAGGTTCTTGGTTAATTTGTCACAGAACTGAATCAATCATATGCCAGTGATGGACACAAAACTACAATATGTAATAGCAATGTAACAGCACAGTAGCCCTATGTAGCCGAATAGAACAAGCCACAGTAGCTAGCCTATACACTGCGGTGGTCGGTGACTTGTCTAGAGGCATACCGCCCACCTCCAGAGAAGGAGTTAGCGTGTCAATATGATTGAAAGCACCAAGAAAGCATACTCAACTCGTATATTGATAATACAATAAGTGTGAGACACTACACTTGAAGGTCATCATATTGTAGTTGACCTTGTTATTAACACAAATTAGGCTAAAGATGGATAGGGATGGAATTCTATAGAAAAGGAGGTGTTTCCTTTTACCTGTGTGCATTTTGCTTCAGGTTCTATAGAATGCGGTGGTTTATGCTGCACGCCATTGACTAGTTGAGAACTTGCTGATGGCAGAAAATGTGTTCTGTTTATAACACTCCATTCTTCTAGTTTGGCGCTGGGAAAGGACGAACTGTCACTAACTGCAAGGAGCAAAACAAAGAGACACAGAGACAGAGGAGAGGGAAGTCAGAGGAGATGAACTGAAGAGACTACACGCTACCACTCCCATCTATTGTAGGAATTCATCTCACCTCAAAACTAAACAGCTTTTTTAGCAAAACCCCCGAATAAAAGTTATTCTGCAAAAATACGACGAATACTTGAAATGGTAACGATCATCATTTGCTAGGAATGACTTCAGATCCGACCATGTAAATAGAGAAATGGCTAGGGCTATGGTTGTCTTAAAAGGCGTTTCTGCATCTGTTTAGACAAATCTGAATTAGGCAGACTCGCTTTGTGCAGAGGGCGCCTAGCCCTAGTCATTTCTCTATTTACATGATCTGAAGTAATTCCTCAGAACCCTGGAAAACCCGTATATGTGTGTGGTTTTGCCTTAGCCTACTGATCAAACCGAAGCAGCTCATTGCTAAAAGGAATGCAGTAAGACGATTCTTTCGTGTAATGGTCAGGAACATTTAACCAAGCCCGTCTTCCTGTGGGGACAAATTAGATTTACTTGAACCGTTCCCCCTTTGAACGTGATGGATATTATATTATACACGGTTCCCAGAGTTTAGAATAGGAAAAGTAAGCCCACCAGTGTTGTAACTTGAGAAGACCACTGAATCGATTATTTTTTTCTCGACCCACTTTACTTTCTTTCAACAAATCAAGTTTTACTTGTAGTTGTCTGTTTTGTGCATAAAGACATTTGTTAAAATATTTGTTGTTGAAGGTCTAAAAGGTTGGGGTCTTTTTTTAGGGTATTTTTCTTAAATAATAATTCGCTGACATAAAGCTGTCTTGGGTTATTTCGAGGGAGGATGTATGTTATCCTCCGTTCTTGATGGAGCAGTAGGCCTGGCTTGGCGTCGTGTGTGTGTGTGTGTGTGTGTGTGTGTGTGTGTGTGTGTGTGTGTGTGTGTGTGCGTGTGCGTGTGTGTGCGTGTGTGTGTGTGTGACAGTGCCATTTGATGACCAATGCCTTTCAAAATATCGCCATATTCCAAATGCAACTCATATAATTTTTTACGCATAGCCTATAGGTTTACGCTAAGCCTATTGTTTTACGCATGAGGCCTGTACTCGCCATTTGCGTCTTAGTGATATTTTTTACGCTCTTTGTCTTAGAATAGGCCTACTGTATTGAGTATTCACTCCATGTTGTAGTGTAAACCCAACAGCAGATCTATAATAGGCCATATCATAGTCAAGTTTTTCTAAATGAAAACCGGAGTCTCGAGGCTGGCGAAGTAAATCGTGGCGCTAAAAGGCCTCACGTCATTCAGTGTACATTATACTTATTTCGGCTTTCAAAACCTGCCGCAAACATCTGCTAATAATTTGGAAATGCATACATTGTTTATAAAGGCATTCTTTGAGAACACATTCCTCCCCGGGATTTCTTGTTCGGCTTGAAGATCTGCGCTGCGTTTGAGGGGCGAAGCCTTGTTGTTTAGATTGTCGGAGTTAAGTTAAGACATGGAATGGCCGCGGCCTCTGGTATCTAAAGAGTTCTATTATACAAGCTCTAAGGAGAGTGGCATGTTTCTATCTACAAGGCGGTGAGATGCAAGAGCGATCTACTGACAGATGCACAGTTATGACATGCGCATAGGCGGTCGGGTGACATTTTACACTTTCCTAGCTTAAACAAAAAACGTTGTCCCTAAAAATCTTATTCACAAGAAAAGCCATGTATTTTTTATTTGTTGAAGGTCATATTTATTTCGGCTATATTGTTTCCAAAACATAATAGTATTTGTGGTAACATGGCGAAAACGAACTGTCCAATCATGACTGTAACTAACAAAAACAAATTCTCTAAACTGAGATAGGGCCTTTTACGCAACAACACAGGCCTTCGGTAGCCTAGTTCAATATAGCCCGTTTAGCCTATTGGAGCATTATGATAGTCTAAAAACGTGTGAAACTGCTTTGCAGGCGTGTGAATTTGAAGCGAGGCAAGAACAAAATGTGTGGCTGCAAGACATGGCAAAGCTTTGAACACCTCATTTTGATTTGAGTTCATCTCCTCGTGCACCGCTGCGCCTTCCCTTCGTTATCCCACTAATATTCCACATCCGCCCCAAGCCTTCCTTCAACCATCTGTTTTAATGCAACCGTTTGAACTAGGAACTAAACGTTACCAATACATGCACTCACCGGTTCTAGCAAATAACACATCACTAATTTAGAAAGCCAATACATTTTCGCACTTCGTTCACTATTTTATTTTTCATTGGTAGAATAATGATCCTGATTTTTTTTAAACTGCAGAACTCAAAATGTAAAAAGTTACACATCTGCCTACCTTGCGACAAGGCCCACTACACGCAAGTACACACGCAGACACGCAAAGTACGCACACGCACCGCACCCCCTGCTGACCCATGCGTTTTCCTATTTATTTTAACCATTAACAAATACAAATTCTTTGCCCATGTACCAAAGTAAAAATCATGCTTACTTTGTTGCTCTGTTATCGACCGAATCCCCAGAATATCTGTTACCGAGTGCGATGAGGGCCATATCCTGTGCATAGCCATGTGTCCAGGGAGGGAGTGCATGCCTGGGGGAGTCGGTACTTTGGTTCCAGAGGCTCCGATGGGGGTCGGATACGAGTATATGTGGTTGTATGGTAGCGTTGGTTGAGGTGGTTGGTGAGACGACTGCTTGCTGGACTCATACTGGCTCTGCTGGGATAGATTGCCAATCTTGTTGCGGAGGATCCGACTGATGGAGCTCACAGATGGTAGATTAAATTTGTCACAAACGCCATCAGCCAGTAGCCTGTCTCGGATCTCCCATGCGAAAATACCCGGGTCCCTCTGCTTGTATGTCCGTATGTGCTTGACCACTGACGGCGTGGTGACCCGTGGCTTACTGCCCCCGATCGCTCCCGGGAGTATAGAGCCGGTCTCATTGTACCGGGCCAGTATCTTGCTGACGCAGCCGTGGGACACCCGGAGCTGTCTGCTGATGTCGCAAGGTCTGATGCCCAGCTGAGCGAGCTCTACAATCCGCAGCCGGATGGCGTTGGGTAGCGGTCTGCCGTTGACGAAAACACCGCCGAGCTGGTTCACCTCTCCGAAGGCTGGCTCTGGTGTCATGGAAACATATACAGAGACAGCTAAATGAAACACACATCTTAAGTTAGACAACTTGTAGCTGTAGTAGCCTGTAATCACAACAATGCCCTATTATGACTAGTGTTGTTAATTAATCATGCCTAAATGCTAATGCGGTCTGCAATGTTGTTTCCACCCGGTTAAGGACGAATTAAATGCTTATTTACAGCATATGAGATTGTCTTAAATGTATTGGGATGTATATAGAATATGTATGTCTTTATAATACACTCAAAACAGATGCGTAAAACCCAATTTAGCGTGTGATGAAAATAAAAACATGTCCTAACTTCAGTCGCTCATAAAAACCCCGCACATTTTTTTCAGTTTGTCCATAATATACTGTTACATTGTAATACCGTTGTGTTTTACTTTCAAGATACAGTTCCAGTACAAATGTGTTTTACGCATATCTATGCTATAGGCTAGTTTTACCAATCAGCTTCTAATAATGGTAATTGGAAAATCCCATCGTAAAAACCAACTGATGCGTAAAACAACTATTCGGTGTATCCATACAATCGCCTTATAAGCAATATAGGCTAATCATAATTGAGGCAGGAACACCCGGGGCCGAGTGACTGTTACAGACTAACTCTATCATCGGCACACGTTTCCATATAAACTTACCCATTGCGTTTAGTCCACAAATTATTATTGGGATCTCGGAGTTATACCTTCCGTCCAGTTCCGCGTCCAGTTTCGCTGGTGTCTGGAAACCTGTCTAGGGGAGCACAAATCCTCGCTCTCCTCCGCCACGGGTAGGCTACTGCGATAACCAAACTACGATAGTAGCGAGAAGGACAAATCCGCGATGTGTTTCCTGATGGCAGCGGAGACAGGTTTACATTTCAATCCAGACAATCATGGGCCGGACTTCCAAAACTTTGCTTCTCCCCGAGGCTCGGTCCGCCAATGAAAGTTTGAGTTTGTAGAGAGTAGCTTTCCTATTGGACTGAAAGTTTGACATGACATAGCAAGGTAACCCCCTCTCTTCCACAGGAACTACAGACAGGGCTACCCTACCACCACGAATTGCAATTATGAGTTGCACTACACAGGAATGGTAAGTTATAATATTCATATTGTGATTATGAATCATACATAACAATGAATTAGGCTACAGGATAAACCACCAATGTAATCATCCCAATATATTAATACAGTCAAGTGTTTGGCTTTTGCTGCCTATATAGTCAGTGAGTAATTCATGTGATATGAACACAAAATTATGAAAGTGAAAATAACATCTTACATATTGATATTCCATTTCCTCAGTTCAAATGGATAGTCTAACGTCCGTAAAGGCTGTCTTCCCTCACCAACCAAAGTAATAACAAAAGACATTGAGAATATTTGCACATCATGAAGTGGCACCCAGAGTAAGGCCAACGAATCTTATGATGTCATATTCATAGGCCTTGACTTTGACTTATAAATACACAAACAAAATAAGTTACTGTCGGAGTTGGTCGTTAGGTCATTGCCTATATTGCTCATTCCTGTTAGGCTACTAATACACTTGTATTTCAATGTTTTTAAATATAAATTATCCTTGTGTAAAAAACTGGAATTTATATTCCAAAGTAGCGCAGGACTTTTTTTGATTGTTAATTTGTGTATGCTTTAACACATTTTGATTAATCTCTTTCCTCTTGCATCATTTTTCTATAATCGAGATACGATTTTTTTTTTCTAGGTTGTATGTTGATATTCAACTGAGTGTTTAAGAAAAATATAGGTCTAATGCGTAATCTCAGAAAACTTGGCCTAGAGAGCAGACTATATGTTTGCTATTAATAGCTTGAATAAATGTTAGATTTGCATATTCAACACAATGTATTTATAAAAAAAAGCATGTATTTGAGTTACTTATAATTGCATATTTCAAATACATTCTCAATTATTATGAAATATTTTATTTAAAAAAGGAATATGAAACAGTAAGCATATGGAGGTTTGCTGTTATGTCGTGTTTATTTATTCAACGTATAGATGCATACCATGAATGCGCTAGACTAACCCTACACCTATATTTCACTCATCTGACAGGCAATATAGAACGCCTTCCACACGTAGGTAATCGGACGCTTTGTTTCCTGTTTACAGGAGAAACTATAGCTCTTAAATTAAAGCGCTCCGTGGTTGGTTGACCTGTGCTCACGGTTCTCTTTCTCTTGTTGCTAAGGGTCACTTCACAACAGTAAGCTTAGTTTGCTCGGCATCTTAGAAACAGATTGCAGGGTATCAACACTAGCCTATATCGTCTATACACACATATACGTCGCTCAAGCTTATTCTGCAATGCATTTAGTCAAGATTGTCTTCGACTCTGTCCATCTTCTAACTGTCCGTTTCTTCCAGGGCCCTCGTATTTTATAGCAGCGATAGATTCCAGGTTAGTGATCACTGGACTCTAAAGTATTTCTCGCTCGTTTTCCAGCTGTTCTATTGGTGCACTTCCATACAGGATTTACCCCAGCGTTTTGCCCCAAAGGCTTAGACTCTTTCCATCTATGCGGGCCGCACCCGTGTCTCACTGGGCCATGGCTCCGGCGGAACTGCTCTCACTTGGGGCCAAAGCCTGGCCACCGGTACTTTTCAGCTGACATTTAGCCTATATAACAATGGCCAACTCTGAACTTATCACCTTCTCACAAACTGTTTTGATTATGCAGAGGTTCTTGATTCTGCTCTTCACAAGTCCGGACTGTCTGCCTTAGCTATGGAAACACTATGTTCCTAGTATAGCCTAGTGGAACACTGGCTCTAATGCGTAACACTGACGTTACAGTCGAAAAGCAGCATAAGCGTGTTCCTGGTGTACGTATTTGTGCGGACTGGGCCGATTCCCCTGGCCCCCACTGTCGATTGTAGCCACTAATGCCTAAAGGATCATGTTTACCGTTGGAAAACGTGCTCAACTTGTTTCCATTGAGGTGCTTCGGATGTCTGGAATAACAAACAGAAGTCTGAGGGATCAGAGGTCTCCGCTCAGCAATTAGTAGTCTAGATACTTTCAGATTCATGTGATGGTATTTAAAAAGCATTTACTTTACTAACATTATACTTATATTATTTATTCCCATTCGGACCATGCATGGTGCAATGTTGATCAAGATTCGAAGTAGGCTTATTTATGATTTTTTTTAAACTATCCGTTGGTTCACGAGCAGACCCAGCATCAAGTGCCAATTCAATTCCCCAGGGACGCGCGTGCATTGGGGCCAATCAAGGCATCGAGGGAATTCGCTTGCCGTCCATTCCACCTCCGTAACATTCTAATACGAATGGGTGTCTTGTGACGGGTCCCTCGGCTGTTTAGCTCTATTCTTCTTTCTGTCCACACGTCATCTTATCGCAGTGAGACATAAATCTGAAGGGTAAATTGGGCATTGACAGATAAGTGTTAACGATGTGTGTAGAGGAATGTGAAGAGATATATACGGTCTTTAAGTCTGCCTAAAGAGAGAATAATTATCGTGTTTCATCAGCGAGATTTAGGCTCAGATTGTATTACAGCCGAAACGATATTACATCAGATGTTTGTATTATTGATGTTGTTGTTATTGGCTGTACTAATATTGTTATAACTGTGGATCTATTCCTGAAAAATAGTATTATTTGTATAAAGGTGGTAGGCCTATAGACCTGTTATTATATTTATTATAATATTTTTTGTTATAGCCAAGCATGGTATGAATTGACCATATAAAAAAGTCCATGTGCAGGCCTACTAGGCTACAGTAGACCTACATCCTCCTGTGTGTATCTCTATGCATTTTCCTGTAACCCAGCCTTTTTTGCCTTACATTATGCCTTGCGATCACCAAAATAGTTCCATTTGTAAATTCATGAATTCTGTATAACATCGCCTACCACTGAAGAGATTAAAGGTGATGAGTGATGTATCGATGGAGATCACATTAATTACCATGGCACGTCATCTATTCTATCCGATCAGCAGGGGATCTTTTGATGTCTGTGTTGCCATGATTTGTAGCCTATTATTTTAACCCGATATTTTCCAATATATTACACAGTTGACTAAATAGGTAGGCCTATAAGTTTTGTGGAAATCTAAAAGGCATGACTAACAATGAATTCAACTCTGCTCTCCATGCATGTCCTCAGTTTAGGACGATGTTCCTCGCGCATGGTATAGGCCTAGGTTTAATACTAGCGGTGCTCTGCTTATTTGAACTAAAAGAATTTAAGGCATGCATCGTGTAGTTGACTAAAACAGGATTAGCCGTGTCGAATGGTCCTAACCGCAAGTCAACGCATCGCATCCTTTCTGATCTGTAAAACACGAGTAACTGGTTTTGGGGGATACGGACCAACCGGACAGTCGACGTAATAACCCAATTTCAATATTTTCGTTTCTGTCCATTGAGCTCGCTTGTAACCCATGTGGAAATCCTTAATTTTACGCTCAAAATGGTGCAAACATAATTTCAATTTCACGCACCGAATCCAGATTTTTTTAGGCTAAAAGAATGCAGCCATTAAATTATCAATATTCCGCTGCCAATTGCACATACACATTATCTACCTTACATCTGTTGTAGGCCTATGCCTTTTTAAGATAGCCATGCACTGTAAAACATACCTTTTTTTCTAATTATGTTGTTTTTTAAGGTAATTCAGTGGCTGCCAGTTATCTGTAAGTTACTGTAAAAAAAAAAGGTACCGAATGTTACCGTAAATGAAAGTTTACAGTAATGTACTTTTAAACCAACGCTTTACAGTAATTTACAAGTAGCCTAACTGTGATTTATTTACAGGGGGGTTCTCATCATATGGCATGCTTGCTGCTATTTTGGCTGCATGGTGATAAAATGATTTTATGTTCCTAGGCTACATGTATGAAGTATTCAACACATTGATTTAATTAAGGGGTATACCTATGTTAAGATCAGTATTTTTTATTAAATTTGAGTGCATCAGATAGCCAGATTTGTATATATTTATTATAGGCTTACGCCTCGTTTTATTTGCACTGTGCAATCAATATGGTCCAAATAGCCTACAGGTTATCTTTCTGTTGGACCTATTCCGATATTTCGACGAGACAAAAACGTAACAAGCAGTGGACATCTGATGCGCTGTTCGGGTTGGTTGAGCCAAACACAGAGCATATTGGACTGATCTTGGAGTTATTTATATGTGCCCTTATAAGGCAGACTAATGTCCCTTTCGGTAGGTAGACCTACTGTAAATTCAGGAGGATGTACCCGATCAAGGGTGGCTAGGATCGTATCGTCTTCTATTCCCATAAAGGTAAGGATTAACGGACCCCTCGACCACTATCTCATTCTAAAACGATACAAGTTATTATAAGGCAGGCTGATGTAGCCCTCTCGGTGAATCTAAACAGCGCGTGCATGATGTTCCTGGGGTGGGGTGGCTCGTGATATTATTTTATACCCAAAGAGGAAAGGGATAATGCCGCCACAGCCGTTCTAAATTCTAAAAGAGAATAGGCCTATGTGTGTTGCTTTTATTCAGGGCGTGAGGTCATGTTGGTTATTCCACTATATTATAGACTGCATTGTCACCAGAGCAAGCCTACAGTATAGTTTAAACATTTCCTTCACCACATGGACTATAGGCCAATATTGAGGTTGCCTAACTGGGACAACACAACACTTTCTGTTCTCAACAGCCATGTTTAGATTTTATTGTCCAATTATTTTCTCAAATATTACTGAAAAATATCTAGAACTGAATTGTCTGCATGGTAATTTGTGGTTGTCTACGATAAAGCCCTTGTAGAAAACGAGGGTTTGCCTGGTTCAGTATTTTTAGAGAGAGCGTCACGCCGCAGCAGCAGCGCCCCCCACCAGATTGACTGGGTATCTCAAGAGATTCTCTCCACATTTTAACCCATCTTGAATTTGACATATTTTTAAAATCTTTGAACAACCCTAGTTTGCATCTCATTCATATCCTCAAAATACCAATAAAGTTTATATGGATAATGGAATGATTATGCTTGACCAGTACTCCTTTGACTGGAATTAAGTCAATCGCTCCATAGAATATTTTTATTTTATTTAAGTAGGCAAGTCAGTTAAGAACAAATTCTTATTTTCAATGACGACCTAGGAACAGTGGGTTAACTGCCTGTTCAGGGGGAGAACGACAGATTTGTACCTAGTCAGCTAGGGGATTTGAACTTGATCCTTCCGGTTACTAGTCCAACGCTCTAACCACTAGGCTACCCTACACTGATGACGCATTTTGAGCATTTCTGAGTCCGACTCCCTCTATATCACATTCGCCTATATCATTTAGTGTACATGTTGTATGATATTGCACCATTCTAGGCTATATCACATGATATCTAATTCACGATTTCCCTGCATTGCCCAGTTTATCCTTTATATCCCTGCCTGTATTAAATATTTTTCAGACAATATCATTTGTATGTAACAGACTAATCTAATTCAGTGTAGGCCTATTTATGCTGGCTATACATTGCCTATCAGTTTATAAACTATCAGGCAGTGGGATCCGTTTCATATACAATCTGATAAAGCCTAATGTTATTGCATAATCCGCTATGGGGGGAGTCTAACCTGTTCCCAGCGGTGCTTGGCCCGGCACCTCTGTTTTGATATCTCGTTGTGTAGTCTCTGAATTAACTTGGGACGTGCGCAGCAAGCAACATGTGTCCAGGTTGGTTCCAAACAGAAGGCTATTTCATAATGTCCATGGTGAATAGCACTAAAACAACGTTACCACCATGTCTTACACGTTGTGCTGTACACTTACTGCCTCAATGCTTTTTGTACATATTGATAAAACATATCATAATTCGACCAACTTCTTCAAACGTCAAAATCGTCGCTTCATATTTTCTATTTTGTAGCCTAATGTAATACATTCCTGGTTATTTAATTGCATATTTATTGTTGATAAGGTATCTTAACGATCGAATCCTTTATTGAAACAATAACAACGTGAACACCTCGCCTCTGTAAAAAGCTGAGGGATGGGCCTGGAGAAAATAATGTAACCACTCTCAAATTTATACAGAGCTATGGATGCAAGAACTGACCATCCATGACATCACAATGATAGTTGTAACCATGTTTTGAGGCTTTACAGTGTTTGTTTACATTGTTTACAAACATTGGCGTAAAACAAGCTTGGATTTGGGGTTCTGATGGGGTACGACAGTTGAATTGAAGCAAGTTATATTCTTAAAATATCAATGGGTAGCCCATATATAATTAAATTATATGTCCAAAAATTGATGTAGCATCTAAGGATTTCAGATGTAAGATGGGCTTATGTAATAATATAACATCCAGAATTATAGCAGGGTAGGTGGATATTATGGACGGACAGAACGCGCTCCTATTAACTTGATGACCAGTAATCAACTTTCCATGACAGTGGCGTTTTGTCCAAATTAAAGCCACTTGACGTTATTATAATGATGTTCTTCAAATTGCGTGTTTTGCGTATTCATAGCATGACCATTTTATGAACAAGACTACGTGTAGGGATTTTACATTGAATGAACATTGATGTAGTGAATGGAATCTTCATTTGATACAGTATATGACCACTTTTTTTTAAAGAATAACAATCTCTCAACTAAATGTGAACCAGAGGATGAGGGCGCGAGCGTTCACTTAGAATTCCTCTGAGACTGATTCAAAGAACGTCTGAGAAGAAGTCAATGGAGTGTACTAAAAGCCTTTCCTCATAACAGACAAATGATTCGTCTATCAGTCATCGCGTTTTGGGGTACTGTATTAATAATCAAAGTAATTAGGATTCTCTTCATTTTTCTGTCTCGGGATAGCCTATACTGATCGTTGTTAAATGGATAAGTCCCGGACTCTATTTGTGTCTCTTTGCCAAATCAAAGTATCATAGTTGAAATCGTGTGACAATCATTACTACAGTAGATTTAAGGAACTGTGATAAATCGCCTATAACGTATCTGACGCAAATGGCCTACTGGAATCAGCATCTTCTACTAAGAGAGATGGACGTTTGTCATGTTATTGGACAGACAGAAGCAGAAACAGAGTTTTCTGGTGTAAACGGACTCCTTTAGAATCGTTAGGCCTTATTTATAACAGAAGGCCTATCCTTTAACGTGAAATCGTGACGGCATGACGAAGTGGCAATATGAATCGAAGAGAACTCTGGGTGAATTTAAAGGTTGTGCATACAACCAGTGTAGATATAACTTTGTATCTTCTCTATGATGCTCAGTAGAGAATGCACATGTTAAGACGCAAGGCAATAACTTGATATCAACGAATCATTTGCCTATTGCTAAAATATCATCGTTCCTTTTCAGAGTTTAACATTGATGCAACATAGTATGTAGACTAGGCCACTCTTATGCCATCTCTGTGAAATGAAAAAGACTTCCCCAAAAGGAAAATGGGTCACGGCAGGCCGTTTAGGCTTCACTACGTTCAGGTATGTGGTAACTGTAATTGCCCCAGTAATAATGCCATAATATCAAATGGATCATGTCAAATAACATCCAAATGTACTTGGCGATAAAAAATTGTTGATCCAAAGTCTCATGATGTGAATTAAGCTTTTAGTCTGAAATTGTATTTGGGATGCACGGAGGAGATCATTTTTAATGTGAATATTAATAGCAATGATTTGGTCTAAATATGAATTATGCTATTTAAGTCGGTCTATAATCGAATATTTCTTAATGATCAGAATGTTTTGGGAATGTAAAATGTATCATCTTTAATGTTTAAGATTGCAGCGATAAGACAATTATAATATGTATTATTATGGCTATGATTGTGATCAGGCCTACTACTATCGCTATGATTATGGTGATAGCGTACTTTAATTCATGTAATTATTATACGATTCGTATTAATTGTTAAGATAGTCATTATTACCATTATTATTCGTTGGTTGTCATTATAATTGAATATAACATTTGCCAATAACAACAACAACATATTATTTTTACAGGCTTTCATTGATGTTATCATGCTGTGACTGTGTATTGCTGCTGTTATTTATTTGAATATATGCGATGGTCAAAGGAACCAATTGGGCACAGAAGCCAATTCTACATCTATTCCACGTTATTTAATTGAAATGACGTGGAAACAAGGTTGATTTAAGAAGTGCGTGCCCAGTGGGAAGTTAGCCTTATTTGCCATGCTTCTTGCTTGTAGTACAAGTCTCAGAGCCAAAATAATTGTCACACTGCAATTTAGTGGGCCAAGTTCAGACAGTGTATTTAGGCTACTGATGTATTGAAGCCAACGACTAGACTAATATATAATATGAAAAATGTCCTAAAAAGTTGTACTCTGTCTGGACCACTTTGGTCCTGATTTGTCCCCTGGCTACACGCGAATATTATATTGTACTTTCCCAGTGAAGATGGGGACGTGCATGATGACAGCATCTAAAAGCACGTCATCTGTGTTTTGGGTTGCTAGGGGTGCGAAGTATACTTCCTGGTCCTTGAGATTCTGACAAATCTGCAGAAATGGCAAATGAGTTAGACTCCACTACAGTTTCCCACTTGCTATAATGACTGGATGGACTCCATTGTGGGAACTTAGCTTTCAACCCTAAATAGACTCTAGAGTCTAGAGGAAGGATAGTGTTTCTGAGTTGTTAGGAACATTTTGGAGCTATTAACATTAGTTTCTAACTAATTTCATGTATCACAGATGTGTTAAATATGAGTTATATTATATTATATATCTTTTTATCTCGGGAGGGGGGGTCTCTGCATGATTTTAGCAAATGTATAATCGCAGCTTGGGACCTTTTTAAAGTGTCCCATTGATGACTCGAACCTCTCTCATCCGACACCATTAAAGCCCTTTACAGGTTAACACTTCTGAAAGGTTGAGTGCCCTGGAACTTTAGTACGGCCGTAATGAGGACGACTGCAGGTTAACGAGATATAGTCGTGTTTCAGAGGGCTAGGGCTGGATTTCACGTGAGAAGGACAAAAGAAACAATATTTACGACACTTTTAAGCATCCATCATTTTGACATCTGTACGTCTGGCACCTGGTCTTCATTAACATTAAGAGCAGAGCTCGGCCAATCAAAAATATTGGAAAATCTATTTTGCACAACAGTCAAATGAGTGGCAATATACCACTTACATAATTTAGCAGACGCTCTTTTTCAGAGCGATTTACAGCCTTAGACTTACAGCAATTAGGCTTGAATGCCTAGCTCAAGGGAACATTGGCTGATTTTTTTCACATAGTCGGCTCAGGGATTCGAACCAGCACCCTTTCGGTTAGTGGTGCAACGCTATAAACCGCTTCCTGCCCCGAGGTACAGACGTCAGTTCAAGGCCTAGTATTGATTTACATTTGGTTGAGTTGTCAACTAACGTGAAATCAAGTCATTGGATTTTTGTCATTGGATTTAGGTTCAAAGTTGGCTGAAAAAAATACGATATTCTTTTATCTTGATGACAGATGTAATCTGTTTTCCACATTTATTCCATGTAATCACATTGAATGTTTTTGTTGAAATGACGTGGAAACGCTAATTCAATCAGTTTTTGCCCAGTGGAATGCTTCGTTTATGTTGGGTAATTCTTCAAAACGAATTCATGTAAACATTAGTTCGTTTTAATTCAGCACTGTTGGTGAATTAATGTTGTTTGTTGATAGGCCGTCATTGTAAATAAGAATTTGTTCTTAACTGACTTGTCTAGTTAAATGAAGGTTAAATAAAAATTACTTTAAAAAACAATTACCATCATTTTTATTTTACTAGGCAAGTAAGTTAAGAACCTATTCTTATTTACAATGACGGCCTTATCCCGGCCAAACCCAAAACATGCTGGGCCAATTGTGCGCAGCCCTATGGGACACCCAATCGCGGCCGGATGTGATAAAGTCTGGAATCGAACCAGGGTCTGTAGTGACGCCTCAAGCAGAGAGATACAATGCCGTACACTGCTGCGCCACTCGGGAGCCCAATGTAGACTTGACCTACTGTAAATCCAAACCCATAACCTCAACCAAAACCTATAAGCTCAACGTGAATTTTAAAACATTATCCGTTATTTTACCAGGTAAGTTGACTGAGAACACGTTCTCATTTGCAGCAACGACCTGGGGAATAGTTACAGGGGAGAGGAGGGGGATGACTGAGCCAATTGTAAACTGGGGATTATTAGGTGACCGTGATGGTTTGAGGGCCAGATTGGGAATTTAGCCAGGACACCGGGGTTAACACCCCTACTCTTACGATAAATGCCATGGAATCTTTAATGACCTCAGAGAGTCAGGACACCCGTTTAACGTCCCATCCGAAAGACGGCACCCTACACAGGGCAGTGTCCCCAATCACTGCCCGGGGGCATTGGGATATTTTTTTAGACCAGAGGAAAGAGTGCCTCCTACTGGGCCTCCAACACCACTTCCAGCAGCATCTGGTCTCCCATCCAGGGACTGACCAGGACCAACCCTGCTTGCTTTCAGAAGCAAGCCAGCAGTGGTGGTATGCTGCTGGCATGTAGTCAAACATCCTTCAAAATAAATATGTGTTATGAAATTTGAATAAAATGTATATATAGTCACATTTTGTCCAATACATGTATCTAAAGGCCAAAATATATGTTAAACATAACACCATCAATTATAGTATATGATAACTGATAAGCCTAATGGGGCCCTTTTCATTCCCGCCCCAGAATTTCTTGATGAACACCACAAGGACAAGACAAATCTGGAAGAGTGGCCTGAAGTAAAAGTACATTTACTTGAGTAAAAGTAAAGATACCTTAATAGAAAATGACTGAAGTAAAAGTGAAAGTCACCCAGTAAAATATTTGTTGAGTAAAAGTCTAAAAGTATTTGGTTTTAAATGTACTTAAGTACCGAAATTAAATGTAATTGCCCATGTACTTTTAAGCAACAAAAGTAAAAGTATGAATCATTTCAAATTCCTTATATTAAGCAAACCAGGAGGCACAATTATATTGTTTTTTAAATGTATGGATTTCCAGGGGCACACTCTAACCCACAGACATATGCATTTGTGTTTAGTGAGTCAGCCATATCAGAGGCAGTAGGGCAGGGATGTTCTCTTGATAAGTGTGTGAATTTGACAACTTCCCTGTCCTGCTAAGCATTCATAATGTAATGAGTCATTTTGGGTGTCAGGGAAATGTATGGAGTAAAAAGTACATTATTTTCTTTAGGAATTTAGTAGAGTAAAGTAAAAGTTGTTAAAAATATAAATAGTAAGGTACAGTTAGCCCAAAAAACAACTTAAGTAGTACTTTAAAGTATTTTTACTTAAGTGCTTTACACCACTGCCTAAGAACACGTTGGCTAAATAGGAGGTTGTGTACTAGCAAGATGCACAGGATCAAAGAGCAGCATTGTCGAGCTGAAACAAAACAGTAAAGGCCTTATGTAGCCTATCTCTGGGACGAATATGATGAAGTAAGTTGACACGTTGATTTCCATAGGTTGCCAAGTTTTCTAAGTAACTTTTTAGTTTTCGTATTCCAAAACCAACAGGAATAGAGGAATTCGTTTCACCAGATCTCCTGCATAGCCTACACCCCATACAGAAGAATAGCAATGGGTTCGATGAAACTCGGCTGCTGTCTTGTTTAGTTGTTTTATTAGCCTGTTAAAGTGCTTGCCACATCAAATGACTTGTTGCACCATCAGATGACAAAGGACATTTTAAAGAGACACGACACGCCCTCCACATGGTTTACTTTGCCTGCCACCAACTTAGAATGTAGAATTAGAATGTAGAATTATTGAAATTCTACACTGGAATTCTATTCCACGATTATGTGGTGCCATCTGGTGGAAATATCCCCTCACGTACAACTGAGCACAAGGCCTTCGTTCTTACGAGTCTTCACAAGTAGGCTACCCCCTGTAGATAGGCTAGGTTCCCCCAGTTTGAGAACCCTTGAATGAGGCCAACTACAGTGTCTTCTTTAATTATTGGGACAGTGATGTTTTTTTATTTTGGCTCTATACTCCAAAGGTTTGGATTTGAAATCAGCTTGTGACTCTGCAAACTTGTTGAGTGCATTTTCTGTTTGTTTTGGTTGTGTTTCAGATTATTTTGTGCCCAATATAAATTAATGGTAAATAATGCATTGTGTCATTTTAAAGTACATTTGATTGTAAATAAGAATATAATATGTTTCTTAACACTTCTACATTCATGTGGATGCTTCTATGATTACGGATAATACTGAATTATATAGTGAATAATAATGACTGAGAAAGTTACAGACGCACAAATATCATACCGCAAAGACGTGGTTGTATTTCAGATTATTTTGTGCCAAATAGAAGTGAATGATAAATAATGTATTGTGTCATTTTGGAGTCACTTCAACATGAATGTGGATAATACAAGCATAACGGATAATACTGAATGAATCGTGAATAATGATGAGTGAGAAAGATACAGACGCATAAATATCATAAATGCCATGATATTTTTAAAAGTAATTGTACTTGTAATACCTTTTTGGAAAATAAATGCAGTCATTTAAAAATAAGCTAAATTAGGTTTTGCATTTGTGTTTCATTATAGGCTGATGACCATATTGTGATATTTATATCATGTTTTTATAACTGCCCACCAGATAACGGATATACTCTTTCTGGATTTCAGATTAGGCCTAATTGTTAATTTAGATCTATAGCAAATTAGGCCTATACTAACTAATTCTACACGCTGCATTCTGGGTCTGGTTGAGACTATGGCCTCAAGAGGGCAGCATGTTACCACGGTGACCTCCAGTCCAATGACGGTGTTGGGAGTTCAACGCTCATGCTCTATTGGTACAAGCAGAGGTCATGGGTGGGCCCGTAAAATAGTAAAAAGTAAATGTTGGTGTTCGTTTTCTCGCCATGTTACTTGAAATGGTAAGAATAAGATTGGTTTATTTGATGTATTTACCCTGTATTTATCCAGGTTAGTCTCATTGAGATAAAAATAATAATAATAATTCAAGAAAGACCTGGTCCAATCAAGACAGCAGCAGGGAGTAACATGGTTTGAGACAAATATCAACTATCAGACATACAGTAACAACGTACAGACTTAGAGACACCATAGGTTGCCCAAGGACACAACGGGTACACCACTGCCCATGTTATCCAGACTAGCACATTTGTGAATCATTTGTCAACTTGTTGTTTTAAGTAGCCTGTGATATATGGTTTAAATCGATATATAGGCCCAAAAGAAAAGGGAATATCACAATGTATTCAAACATTGTAGGCAGCCACGTTGATAATAAGCGTGCCCTCAATTCAGCTTTCATCTCTACACAAAAATAGATCGCCCTACTCTTCACGCAGTACTTAACCAGAGTAGCGGGTTAAGAGCACTTTTCTTTGGACGCTGATATCTTCATTGCAAATGTCCCAACAACACCCGTTGTTCTATTTATCGAATACTTTACTTTTGGCACGATCTTAACTATGGCCGTGCGTTTTTAAACCGTTTCAGACTTATGGCAAAGAGAGCAATCGAAAGAAATGTACAGTGTAATGAGCGAATGCCAGAGGCAGATAAATATGGCTCTAGGTGTAACCATCAATATTTGGGATTCGAATTGCGAATATCGTTGAAGGTTTATGCACACATTTAATTAAAACAAATAAACAAATACATCGTTGTTTTTGTGGTGGTATTTCTTAGATGCTTAGAATGAAATATTTTTTTCTTTACCAACATATCAACATATTTAGGACAGTTGCAGAGATCAAATCAGATAGGCCTAAATTGAGATTAAATAATATTTTCAACATACTTTGTTTAACTTGTATTATTACACATATTACATAATGTTTGTAATTAGATAGAGTAAGAAATAATATTTATTTTAATTGTCTTACCAAATGTGCCTAAAGGACTATACACTTCAAGTAAGAAAATCTCAATTTTGTTGAGAAGATTTGGGACCAACCGAGAGCCTAACAAGCAAAGTAAATATTTGGCCGTAAAGAGCTCCAGTGGCCTCTCCTGTCCTTTCCTTCTCCTGTCTGGCTGAAGCTGAAGTCTGAGGGTGTAATAGATCAAGAGGGCTCGCGAGGTCATTGTGGAAAGAAACATTCCCGTTATCATGAACATGACTTATCTTTGCCTTACGAGGTTTTGCACTTAAATGGAGAGTCCTTTTCAAACGTACCCACTTGAGCCACCGTAGTAGGCATACTTGCTTTCAGTAATCTGTTAGTTCTTGCGACCTGGCTGTAGTGTTTGTCAACATTATTTGAGCAGTTGTTCACTGAGTACCTTGATGCACAGATCTGCGTTTTCCCCTGTTTTTATAGGAGGATAATCCCTGTTTTTTATAGGAGGATAATCCCTGTTTTTTTATAGGAGGATAATCCCTGTTTTTATAGGAGGATTATCCCTGTTTTTTATAGGAGGATAATCCCTGTTTTTTATAGGAGGATAATCCCTGTTTTTTTATAGGAGGATAATCCCTGTTTTTTTATAGGAGGATTATCCCTGTTTTTTATATGAGGATAATCCCTGTTTTTTATAGGAGGATAATCCCTGTTTTTTTATAGGAGGATAATCCCTGTTTTTTTATAGGAGGATAATCCCTGTTTTTTTATAGGAGGATTATCCCTGTTTTTTATATGAGGATAATCCCTGTTTTTTATAGGAGGATAATCCCTGTTTTTTATAGGAGGATAATCCCTGTTTTTTATAGGAGGGTAATCCCCGTTTTTTATAGGAGGATAATCCCTGTTTTTATACGATGACAATCCCTGTTTTTTTATAGGAGGATTATCCCTGTTTTTTTATAGGAGGATAATCCCTGTTTTTTATAGGAGGATAATCCCTGTTTTTTATAGGAGGATAATCCCTGTTTTTTATAGGAGGATAATCCCTGTTTTTTATAGGAGGATAATCCCCGTTTTTTATAGGAGGATAATCCCTGTTTTTATAGGATGATAATCCCTGTTTTTTCATAGGAGGATTATCCCTGTTTTTTATAGGAGGATAATCCCTGTTTTTTATAGGAGGATAATCCCTGTTTTTTATAGGAGGATAAATCCCTGTTTTTTATAGGATGAATATCAAACTATGATTAAACAAAAGTAGCCTTTCTGTTGATGTCTCTAGGGTGTGTTTTACATCTAAATGAGTCTACATTTAGTGTTGTCGATTCTGTTTTTGTTACCAGGCTTGTTTTTAGAGTTGTATTCAGTGCATAAAGATGCAATATCTTGGTGCGTAAAGATTAAAGCGAAATGAAAGGCCACTATTTTGATAAGCCATATGATCCAAATCATCTAGGTCAGCGACTCCGTTTGTGTGGTCGAAACTAAAAGGCTTTTTAATTCGTTTGGAAATGCATAAGTAATATTTCTGCTCACTATGAACTTGGCGGGTGTTCGACGTAGAGCAGCAGAAGATAGTACTGCACGCATCCCATTCCATTCAAAACCATGACAACAAGGAACAAGCTCGGATTTATTCTGGAAAGTTAAAGGACATTGTTGCAGGGCGTCAATCACCGTATTATTGCAGGACTGAACAAATGCAAAATCTCGAATGGAACAAATGCTTCCAACGGGTCTCGGACGCAGAGCTACATTTCCCTCCTTTGTTCTCGGCCTCTGGTTGGCGTGTATTTGTGTTCCCCCTCAGCCGACCACCCAGGACGACTTGAGATGGGAGGCCGAGGCTTGTCCACTCTCCTCGCTAGGGTAGGCTCTGTCACCAAGGCAAGGTGCGCGGAGCAGAGCAGAGATGAGAGGGGCTGGCATGGGAACTTGATGGAACTCCACTGACTTGCCTGTGCAAGTATATCTGAAGTGTGGGACAAGAGCCAATATTAGACCTCTCTTCAGTCTGAAGTACAGTTTAACTAACACACACTCCAAAAACGAACGGGAATAAAGCAAACGTTTATGTTTATGCCTCATCTTCCCCTTACAGTACTCCTTACAGGTGCCCCAGAATATGAATGCGTCTTCTGGTGATTTTTAATCACCTTTATCAGCTGCCTCTTTACTTCCTATTTATATCCCTTTATAAAACATGTGTTTTGACTGGGGGTGAAGGACACCTGTTCCGCCTTAGCGATATAGCGTTTGACCCATCCAAGAAGGGCGTGCCATATCTTGGAATCAAAAGCACTCCTTTGATTCAAGTGTCATCTCTAAAATAACACTAATACTAAAATACTAACATATTTGTTTCAATTTATTTCACACTGTCCTTATGGCTAGCCTCTTAGAATTCACGTCTGTCACAAAATAAATAGCCATAATACGATTCTGTCTTCTCATTAGAAATTGGTAATTGTCATCTCTCCATTTTAGAGTGGTGCTCTATGTGTACCCTATACAGAAAAACGTCTTTTCCTCGGGAAAATAGAATGAGATTGATAGCGAAATAAGCGCAAGTTAAAGAAAAATAACCTAATATTGCATTATTTGAAGATGAAGACAATCCAAACAAAATGTCCTTTAGAGGATTTTTATTGTCTTGTATTTTTATCTCAGGGACATTATTTACAACATGATTGTTCAAGTCTTTTCAATATACCTGTAATGACTACGGGCTGCACATCCATAAATAAATGAGTTAAACCAACTCACGGACATCTCACACTAATTGCTCACTTTGTATGCAAATATTGGACATGTTATTTCGACCG
This sequence comes from Oncorhynchus tshawytscha, assembly GCF_018296145.1. NCBI lineage: Eukaryota > Metazoa > Chordata > Actinopteri > Salmoniformes > Salmonidae > Oncorhynchus > Oncorhynchus tshawytscha. The sequence goes on along the minus strand of NC_056436.1, from coordinate 13,128,391 downwards.
GGGGGAGTGACGGGGCTGGGCTCTGTTGTCACTTGCCACCCAAGATGTGATTCAGCTGCAACAATCACCATTATCTGGTCACCACTTTTAACGATACGGGACGAATTTGTAATGATGACGAGCGTTTCCTTCCGCCATTGTTGAGGAAACGGTGTTATTCTTCTGTGCGGGTTCACACCTACCATCATTGGATAACAGCACTCGAATCATTCAGGTACTTAGCATCCTGGAGGAGGATATATAAGCGGGCAAAGTACTGTTTATACAAACACTGCACTACCTCGTGTCCACACACAGACAGGGTATTCTAGGTCGTCTGTGACTCTGACAGCGCACACTTAGACATTTTTTGATGCGTCGCTTTTACTCCTATATCAACGGTCTCTCTCCTTTGGATAGTTTTCACGCACAAGGATTCCGTTTTTTTCCGGAAGCAATGGCTGGTGGTGCAAAGTTCAGTTTTTCCGTGAGGAGCATCCTGGATTTGCCTGAAAATGACGCAGAGACAGTGCAGCCCTCCCCCGGTAACTCCTGCTCCAGCTCCCCTTACTCCTCCTGGATGGACAGCGACCGGACCCCTTGTCTCTGTAAGTCCCATTGGTTGATACGTGAGCATAGAAACAGATAACCACTTCATATGATCCAAATAAACACATAACACATACTAGCTCTGACTTTGTTGATAGCTATTTTATTGAAGAAAAATGTACTTAATATGACTGTGATATGTGGTTGTCCCACCTAGCTATCTTAAGATGAATGCACCAACTGTAACTCGCTGTGGATTAAGAGCTTTTGCTAAATGTAAAAATGTAAATATGGGTCTTGCCCAAATTGACACAATTTCATATAATCCATTACTGCGATTTCCAACATAGCTGTTTTATGAAATCCAAATAGGTATACAGTTAATTAAGACTTGTGTAACTATTGGATACATTTTATAAGGAGACGTGTAGTCTATTAAAGCCTTCTATTATTTAAACATCTCTATATTCTGATATTTCTGGTGATATTGTATATCGTGAGTTGTTTATATGGTTTCTTGATCAGTGTAGTAACATCATTTGTAATTCCTCAGTTTCAGATGAGAGCAGCCTGGAGACTGCCCCAGACTCAACCAAGTCAGATGAGTCTTCTCCGGACTCAGAGGCCGAGAAGAAGAAGTGCCGCGTGCTCTTCTCCAAGGCCCAGACCTTCGAGCTCGAGAGGCGTTTCCGTCAGCAGCGCTATCTGTCAGCACCAGAGCGCGAGCAGATTGCCCATATTCTCCGCCTGACGCCGACGCAGATTAAGATCTGGTTCCAGAACCACCGGTACAAAATGAAGAGGTCACGAGCGGAGGGAACGTCACAAGACATAAACCAACCGTCTATGTTGCGCAGAGTAGTGGTACCCATCCTAGTTCGGGATGGCAAGCCGTATCAGACCTGTTTCATTGACACGGAGAAAGGAGGCTGTCTTGGACCGACCACATTCCCGGGTACACCCTTCAGTTTTGGGTACCAGTCTTTCCAGCATCCGTCGCCATTCGCTCTACCTCAACAATACCAGCACTTGGCCAGCCCGGCAGCATCCAGACACACCTTTGCTTGGAGAGACTTTCTGAACGACTCAGCTCAATTCAGTGCTTTTACGTGACTATAAAATATTAAGTAGAGGAACACTTACAACCACTTTAAATGTTTTCTGAATTCTCTTATTTTTCGAGGTACTTAAAAGTGTACTAATAAGTACAGTAATATTTTTTTATGATAAGTATTTTGCACATATTTTGTTTTTGGTATTTTATTAAATTAATTGAATGATATTCTCGAAAGATTAAAGTCGTTATTAGTTTATTGTAATCTGATGGTAGGCCTATGGACATTCTACTCCTAGATTCGACCCCCCAATTCGATAATGTGGTGTGTGATTTGTGTGTAGCCTATATTTTATCAGTATTTTCAATGTTCATTTATTTGTATGAATTTCAAATCTACACAATGATATTTATCAAATGTACTAGGAAAGTAAAGGATTTAATTGATTTAAATATTCAGTTTTTCATTGTCTGAAAATGTTATTGAACAAAATCGTTGTGTTGTTTGATAACATGTTTTGTGTTTTTATAGAATTACGAATAAATAGTTTATTTTATACATTTTTGCACAATTTGTCAAGTATTTTTAATGTCATCATGCAATGAAATGTATTCCAATAAAACTATTTGGGGTATGAGAGGTACACCATCCGATAGGATAGATATAGGCCTGTCACTATTTAGGATTATAGCTAAAACATAGTTGCATCTTACCAGTGCATGCTTTTTAAAATTATTTTAGTAAAAATAGGAGAAAGTCTTATCTTAGAGGTACCTATAGGAATAAGAAACAAACACCAAGAAATGTGAGCTTTTATCATGTAAAAAGTCCCGAAACCCTAAAGCTGAGCAAACATAATCACTGTCTAAAGACTGGACGTCACTGAGCATTACGATACCTGGTAAACATGCGACTATTTAGCTTATCTTCCTCTTGTTTCAAGAGAAAGCGAAAGTGCCATATGACTCGAAATAAACGCTAAAACTGAAAGTTGTTTTGGTCCAGCCTACAAACGTGCAAGCAACGTGAAGCATAAATTGATCACATCCATAACTATGCAAAAATAGTTTATAACGAAGTTTGCAAACCGTTTTTGCAATGTTATATGTAAGTTATTAGAAAATAATAGACAATTTAACCGAAGAAGGTCTAGACTGAATGGCGACGGGCCTATTTAAGGAAGAACATGTCAGTAATAATATGAACAACTTGTATAGTAGACTTTTTCAGGGTATTGCACTTTTATTTCATAATTGGTGATTGGTTGGTAGACATTCACATAAATATGAAATTATGATGGTCACTTTAATTGGTCCTTCTCATTGGGAATTAGATGCACAATTTCATTGCTCCATAAAAAATATAATTTTAGGAGGAGAAATCTCATGCTTTTAGGATTGGACCATTACACTGAAATATCAGATTTCAATTTCTTGATTCTAGAATCCATATATGTATGTAGTCAAAGGTCCCGAACCCTTGTGAGGGGTAAAACACTTCACTTCATTCTCCCTCCCTGTTTTCTTATTCCATTGATGGAAGTTAAATATATCTGAGGGGTTGACTGGAATATGCGTTATTCTGTGGTAACATGGGTTCTTTTTCCACACTTTCACGACCCCATGATGTTGTTTTCTCGTCCTCCGCCCCAGTAGCGCATCGTCCCTGTCGCCAGGTCTATTGTCACTGGCGATCGGGCCACCTTGCCTCACATATGGAGGGGACTGGCCGAACCCCTCCGCGCGATACATCTCTCCTTAAACACTCTTTTTGTGTGCTCGTCTCCAGCTGAATGGACCATTGTCTGTCTTCCAAAAGGGACCTAGACAAAATCCTTAGTGTTTCAATTCTCGTGATGTTTAATCAGTGCCCGCGACAAATTTATGAGGTTTAACTGCACAATGGTGTTTAAGAACCTGGCGGGTTTTGAGGTTGACAAAGACTGGCATTTAGGATGAGGTTGCCATTGGTTTTTAGAATTGGGTAGAAGAACGACTTCTTTGAATAGGATGCTTGGTTAGATATTCCCCATAAATCTGTCCTTGTCTTCTTCCCCTCTTGACTAGACTGTCCATTTTTGAATAGAAGTTAGTTCAAAATATAAGAACATTGACAATGGCAAACAAATGTAAATTGTAACTCAAAATATTGGATATCTTACCCTTGATTCTGTACTTTAATTATGAGACTCGTTTGAAACCCATAATTCAATTGCTGGCAGAATATCCTCTTTCATTGAATATTACAATAATGGATGTTTCGATCACAAGGATATTCATACATTTTCTATTGTTTTCTTTCACGTTTTTCAGAAGAGGAAAGAAACACTCAAGCTCTTCTGTGCTCTGATTTAAACTACATGTGTGCAATGTTTCTCCATGGAGAAACAAATCTGCAAAATGTTGTGCGAGAAATTACAGGCCTAAGTATCTGCACCTACGTGTGTTGCACAACTGCACCCAAGCTTCTAATCTTAGTAATGCTTCTTATTCCGAAGATTCTAGTGTTTTATTTGGGAACCCTCGTGTCTTTCATCAGAGATCATTTGAGGGTCATAAGGGTCATGTGACACTGGAGGGCACATCTCACCCAACAGAGGCAATCGGAGGAGAAAGTCAGGGATGCCAAGCTAAAGTGGTAGTAAATTGAATGCAGCTAACCGATATCTTGATGATGGGTTTAGTGTGTCAGGTGTTTTAGTGTGGACATGCAGGGTTCGAATTACATGCCGCACGCACATAAGACTCTTGACATTCTCAAAATGTAACTATTAGAATCTTTATGAAATAAACATGATATTATTATTTTTTAAATCTACGAGGACAAGAATGTAACACTAACATTCGATTAGGGATGAGGATTGCCATTTTATGACCCTTCGTGGAGTTCAGCAGGAGCCCCAGAGGTTGCCAAAGGCTCTTGGTCTGGGCTTTGGTGTAGCATGTCGTTATTCGCATCAAGGACCCCATCTTGAAGGAGTGAACTGATTCGGAGAGACGTTGCCCACTGAAATGCATGCAACCATTCAAGCCATTGGTGGTGTCACAGTCACTTGTTCTGACGGTATGCCTACAGCTGGGGGCTTGTTGATGGGTCTTTCTATCCAGGATCCTTGGGACTTCCCAACTCTGACGTTGTCCCTTTGACGTTGACATTCAAAATTGTTAGGGTTATGGTCAGGGTTAATGTTGTGGTTAAGGGTATGGGTTAAGGTTGGGGTTAGGATTTAAGGTACGGATGTCCCAAGGAACTCGGATAGCGTTAACATTGTCGATGTGCGACGGCTGTACCACCGCTAGATGGCAGGATAACACATGATGTAGATTTCTCCATCCAGCTGACGTTCTCCTTCATCACATGTATGTGGAGCGTCATCACTAATTTAAGAATGTGGTATTATGTGTGTATAGGCTGATGTTAGAGACCTTTAGAAAATACATATTATTCACTCTGTAGACTTCACTGATGTGTATTGTGAAAGCAGGTTAAAACTGTTTGGAAAATGGAAAAAGGAAAGGTTGATTAGGTTGATCATTTACATTTACGTTTTAGTCATTTAGCAGACGCTCTAGCGGGGGAAGCGTTTCGCAATTGGATCCTCCTAAATTACCACGTTTACATGCGCACAGTTTTCCGGATAGTAGCTCATATCCCGCCTAAGGTCTTACTCTGGATAAACTGTTTACACACACCTTTGGTATCCCGCTCATGAGTATCCCTGTATCCTTGAATAAACATAATATTTTCCTAATTTCAGTATGGGTTAAATGGAATAATAACTGAAATATGGACACTGACTGTAGGCATAGCCGCGGGAAGATGTTTACGGGTGGGGGTGCTGCAGATTTTTTAGCAGATATATCCTTCTGTAGCCAGGCTTTTCCCGCAGATATATCTTTCTGTAGGCCATATGTAGCCAGCCTTTATCGCAGATTTATCACTCTGTAGCTCACCTTTTCTGCAGATATATCCTTCTGTTGCTTACGGAAGGTTATATTGGACAGCTAATACAGAACTAATAAAGGCCCTTTTGTGATGATTTTTTCTTCCTCCCCCTAAAAATAAAATATATATACAGTGCATTCGTAATGTATTCAGACCCCTTGACTTTTTCCACATTTTGTTACGTTACAGCCTTATTCTAAAATGGATTAAATTGTTTTTTCCCCCTCATAAATCTATACACAATACCCCATAATGACAAAGCAAAAACCTGTTTGTTTAAAAGTTAGAACATTTGTTAAAAATAAAAAAACTGAAACATCACATTTACATAAGTATTCAGACCATTTACTCAGTACTTTGTTGAAGCACCTTTGGGGGCGATTTACAGCCTTGCGTCTTCTTGGGTATGATGCTACAAAATTGGCACATCTGTATTTGGGGAGTTTCTCCCATTCCTCTCTTCAGATTATCTCAAGCTCTGTCAGGTTGGATAGGGAGAGTTCCTGCACAGCGATTTTCAGGTCTCTCCAGAGATGTTCGATTAGGTTCAAGTCCGGGCTCTGGCTGGGCCCCTCAAGTACATTCAGAGACTTGTCCCGAAGCCACTCCTGCGTTGTCTTGACTGTGCTTGGCATTCAGACCAAAGTGTTCAATCTTGGTTTCTTCAGACCAGAGAATCTTGTTTTTCATGGTCTGAGAGTCTTTAGCTGCCTTTTGGCAAACTCCAAGCGGGCTGTTATGTGCATTTTACTGAGGAGTGGCTTCCTTCTGGCTACTCTACCATGAAGGCCTGATTGGTGGAGTGATGCAGAAATGGTTGTCCTTCTGGAAGGTGCTCCTATCTCCACAGATGAGCTCTAGAGCTCTGTCAGAGTGACCATCGGGTTCCTGGTCACCTCCCCGACCAAGGCCCTTCTCCCCCGATTGCTCAGTTTGGCCAGGCGGCCAGCTCTTGGAAGAGTCTTGGTGATTCCAAACTTCTTCCATTTAAGAATGATGGAGGTCACTGTACTCTTAGGGACCTTCAATGCTGCAGCCTTTTTTGGTACCCTTCCCCAGATCTGTGCCTCAACACAATCCTGTCTCGGAGCTCTACGGACAATTCCTTCGACCTCATGGCTTGGTTTTTGCTCTGACATGCACTGTCAACTGTGGGATGTTATATAGACACGTGTGTGCCTTTCCAAATTAAATGCAATCAATTGAATTTGCCACAGGTGGACTCCATCATCATTGAGATGTTTCTACAACCTGATTGGAGTCCACCTGTGGTAAATCCAATTGATTGGACATGACTTGAAAAGGCACACCCCTGTCTATATAAGGTCTCACAGTTGACAGTGCATGTCAGATCAAAAACCAAGCCATGAGTTTGAAGAAATTGTCCGTGGAGGTCCGAGACAGGATTGTGTCGAGGCACAGATCTGGGGAAGGGTACCAAAAAAGGTATTTCAGTTTTTTATTAGTAATAAATTGGCAAAAAAAATGTTGTGGTATTGTTTGTACATTGCTGAGGAATTTTTTTATTTAATCCATTTTAGAATAAGGCTGTAAGGTAACAAAATGTGGAAAAAGTCAAGGGGTCTGAATACTTTCCGAAGGCACTGTATATAATTGTTTTATTACAATTTTTCAGAGGGTGCTGCTACTTCCCCCAGCTATGCCTGTATCTATAACCTCTCACATATATCTTACTGTCATATTTACTCCTGCAGATTTAGACTATGTATTTCTTGCAGTGAAAATATACAACAAATGTTAAATTTGTCTCTGAAACAGAGACATATTTACTTAACCTTTATTTAATTGGGCAAGTCAGTTAGGAACAAATTCTTATCTACAATGAGTTACATAAAAAAAATACATTATTCTGGTGAGCGCTATATTTTGTCTTCTGGGCAACAAGGCAACAAGTTATGACAGGAGAGAAGCCACATGTAACAAACTACACTTGACAAACAAATGGCCTACCAAATGTCGGAAACTACAATATGGCCTACCAAATGTCGGAAACTACAATATGGCCTACCAAATGTCGGAAACTACAATATGGCCTACCAAATGTCGGAAACTACAATATGGCCTACCAAATGTCGGAAACTACAATATGGCCTACCAAATGTCGGAAACTACAATATGGCCTACCAAATGTCGGAAACTACAATATGGCCTACCAAATGTCGGAAACTACAATATAGCCTACCAAATGTCGGAAACTACAATATGGCCTACCAAATGTCGGAAACTACAATATGGCCTACCAAATGTCGGAAACTACAATATGGCCTACCAAATGTCGGAAACTACAATATGGCCTACCAAATGTCGAAAATTATAAGCATAAACGTGTCTAATTTAGGGGTGAAAGTCGCCAGTAGTAAATTATGTAATTATTATGGTGGATGGACCTGCACAGGTAGCCACTTTTTGAAGTGATTTGCTTGACAATCAGAAGAAACCATCATCACACAACACCCATGATATGTGAAATTGAGCTTGAGCACAACGCAAAAACAGTGAAAGGGAAAAGATGTTTACATGGCACAGTATCCCATCCTACATCAGCATATCACAGGCATTTTATCCGGGTTGCTCATAAACGGGATACAAGCTTTTTTCGGGTTATTGTCAACGGGATATGATGTTTAAAAACAGAATAATTGAGTATCCCGAATTGGTGTGCATGTTGGTGTGCATGTAAAGGTTGTCAATGATCTGCAATCCTGATATGTGGGTATATAGGCCTATATGCTATTTCCCTTCTTGATATTGTTTTCAGTAGTATGACACCCCATGAACGATCAGTTCCAAAACAACAATGTGAACCAGGAACAAAGGTTTGGTGCCCCCTCCACGCCCCACTTCAAAGTCTGCTCATTATTCCAGAGGAATTAGCGCGAGCATTTGGACTAATTAACGTTAATTGACCATAATAGCCGTGTTCCAGAACAGAAAAGAGGTCCTGATTTAGATAATTAAAAAATGCTTTTGGAATTCAGCAATTAGTGACGGCATATATCCCAGAGGAAACGCGTTATGATGCTAATTTAGGGTAATTGCATGTAGGCCTCCTACGTGGAGCAGCTGAAGTATCACCGTAAAGTGCGCTCACCTGTCTACGATCAATTATTTATTGAGAGCACCTACGGGATATGAGATTATTGATTATATTAAAATGCGGTTCTCCTTGATAATAATTGTGAAGACGTACGCCATGACAATGGATGTTGTGGCCTACAGTGCCATTGCGGAGATGTTGATATTGGGATGAATTTGAAGAATGCATGGTATACCTGTAGATTAGTTATGTAACCAATTGCTGTGGTGCACTTTGGGTAGAATCCTCACTTGATATGTGTGTGCTTAATTAGTTTTTTAGGCATTGATATCAATGAGCGATTTGTGAGCGAAAGTGGTATTATGCACAATTCTCTTCAGTTTGCAGCAAGCAAACCAAGAGGGAGAACCAACATAATTCAGCCTTGTTTCCTTTGTGATATTATATTATTTCCATTCAACAGTACGCGTGATGGATGGCTCAATGCAATGCAACAAGAAAATACAAACTTTGAAATAGATGCGACCATGTTTTTCAAAATTGTGATTAAAAACTAGACTAAACTGTCTAAAGTTGACATGATGAGAATCACTGATAAGACATTCAATACTTAGTTCTATTTTGCATCATCGCCACCAGAAGACGCTGTCTTGCTGTCTTTCTTAAATCCAATGCAAGTCCTGGACCACGATATCCAACATATACAGGCTTGCGTTCTAATCAACAAGACTGTACTGCTTTCCTGCATTAAACGATGTGTTCTGTTCGACATTACATCAAGGAACATTTTGTTGTCGTTTTAAAATGACGGAGATTTAACTCCAGACTTCACTGCAGTAAGGACTGAGTGGCGCAGCAGTCTAAGGCACTGCATCGCAGTGCTAGAGGCGACACTACAGTCCTGGGTTCGATCCCGGGCTGTATCACAACCGGCCGTAATCGGGAGTCCCATAGGGCGGTGCACAAATGGCCCTGCGTCCTCCGGGCTAGTGGAGGGTTTGTCCTGGGTAGGCTGTCATTGTAAATAAGAATGTGTTCTTAATTGCCTTGCCTGGTTAAATAAAAGGACAAAGCACTGACACGATGACTGCAATATCAAATTTACCACATCTGTCATTTCCTAAATATCTCGGAAATTACAGTTTGTATCTAGTATTTACAAGGTAGGCCTAAATAGCAATATCAGATTTATTTTGCACTCTTAAATGTGCACCTACGAAGTGTACATCCATCCAACATTATATCATATCATAACATATTTCATATTTATCCTAAACTATGAATTTCCCCAGCATGCAGGCTTAAGCTAGGTCAACGGGTAAATCTATAGGCCATGCACGCCCTTACTGACTGTCGACCAATTCCGGTTGAAAAGCCTATAGGAGAGTCATGATAACGAAAAAACGTTACAGTAATGACAATGACGTTATTAGCCTATAGTAAAAGTAGGTTATATATTAGTAATAGTGATAACCGTATTTTTACTATTAGTAATGTTATTGATGTACACAGTAAAGTAGGATACTTGTTCAAAGAATTTGATAATTGTTATAATAGTTCATAATAATAACTATTATAATTATTATAAGTATTCATAGTGGCTGATTTTTGTATATCTGAGTTGTGTATATTGTAGCGTGTCAAGTGATAAAAGTATCTACTCCTTGTAGCTATATACTTTAGTTATTCTACTTTCGTTTATCATTTTGTTTTTCCTTACTTAAATAATACATATGAAAACATGTATTTGGTCATCTTACTAGCATAATAAAACAGCAACCAAAAGCAGAGACATTACTTACAGTCCCAACAAAAGCTAAAACAAACAGTCTGTTTTTATTATTATTATCATTATAATTATTATTAGAATTCGTGGTGTTATATTCCATCTACATGTTCAATGTCCTCAACAATGCAAAATTAGCTACAATTAGCCTTTCTTTCAATAAATTTTGCTGTAACATTTATGTCATGCTCCTTGAATAAAGCGAGCAAAATACTGACCTGTATAAAAGCGCGTGTAAATGGAACTATAGCAAATAGCAAATATTCCTTCCTTTGACATGAAAATCAATATTCAAATTACGAGCAAATACGTTTAGGTCATGCCAGGATTGTGTTATAATAACATTTCATTGGAAAGGTGAAGAGAAAACAAAGCGCATTTGACTTTTACGCAGCCAAGAGAAACCTGATTGAGTTAGAATATTATGTCTCCTTGAGCATCAGGGCGAGAGGCGGATCACTGAGGAGGGTTACTTGGCCTGGTGTGGTTCTCCCTCCCTGCCTGACTTCTGTTGCAGAAGGAGAGTAGGCCTAGAGGTAGGCTACTTCAATTGAGCGCCGTTAACTTTACCTTAGGGTCTCTCCTGAAAAGCATTATATTTTGACTGGCTCATGGGTTTCTGATCTGAGACGACAAGTGGAGCATCTGAATTTGGATTTGGGACGACACGCTGCTCTCACAGCTCTCTCTCTCCTCGAGCCCAAACAATGATATAAAATAGAAAAGGGGGTAATCATTCACGCGCTGCCACTTAACACGCGGATGTGTATTTATTTACTTATCCGTCAATTTTCCTCCCAAGTGCACTTTTACATGTCTGAGTACGATGCGAGCATAATGCAAAAACACGTCTGCAATCAACCAGAAGCCTCTTACGCCCATTAAAAGTCACTAGTTCAAGCTTTTCTCAGAGAACAGAGGCCGTGTCCTAAATGGCACGAACACTCCCTATATAGTGCATTACTTTTGACCAGCAACAGTCAAACATTATCAAAAGTAGTGCACCAAATAGGGAATAGAATGACATTTGGTAAGCATGCAGAGTGGGTTCTCCAGCTCTGAGACTCTCAAGTCCGTCTAGGCCCCTTTTCATCAAGAGGTCCTAGTAAACACCACTACAGTTAATAAAATGCATTGTGGTGCCTGTGCCCACTGCTACCATTATACTGTCAACGACAACACACACACGACAGTATATATAACCCACCGACCTAATGCTACTACAGTAGCCTGATATCAATAGCCTAGCCTATAATACACATTAATAGCCTATGAGACACATTCATGTACATGCAAGTTGGTTATGGTATTGTGGGAGGCTAGCTGCAGAGCTCATGTTGTACCTTGCCCAATACGTAAGTCAAATTATGACTTGGATGCAATGAGGAGGATAGAGCTGCGTTGTATTGTTGCCCTAGTTGGTGATGCCCCGCCTCTGGCTTAAACCTGGCACCCTGCTAAAACAAACGAAAGCCAGCAGCACCAAGCTCAGCCCAGCTCAACTCAGCTCCCACTCAATGCAATTAAGGCGGACTTCAGGCGACTCTCCTACCTACGTGTTCATCTAGCAAGGATCGACGTTGAGACAACAGGAACCAGAGAGAAAGAGGGGCTTTGGTCCAACAAAAAAAAACAGGAGAGATTGCCTAGCCTTCTAATTTCTCCCCTCTCCAACAGCCCAAGAACAATGTCGATGAGCCCTAGGCATACGACTCCTTTTTCTGTTTCCGATATCTTGAGTCCTCTTGAGGAGAGCTACAAGAAAGTAAGTATGGAGAATAACAACTTGGGGTCACCTCTCGCGTCGTACCGGCAGCCGCAGGTGTCTCAGGCGATGATGCAGCAGCACCACATGGGCCATAACGGGACGGTGTCCGCGGCATACCATATGACTGCGACGGGAGTGTCCCAGCTGTCACACACCGCAATGGGGGGCTACTGTAACGGCAACCTGGGGAACATGAGCGACCTGACGCCCTACCAGGACGGCATGAGAGGCAGCGCCACGGCCGCTGGCTGGTACGGAGCCAACACAGACCCGCGATTCTCCACGAGTAAGTAGGCTATACCTTTGAGTTTTACTCTGCATGAAGCCGAACAGGTGAGCGTATAGCTTTTGTTAGCGCATTATCATATTAGCTAGTCTACACTAGTTCCATACGCTCTGGTCTGCACTGAAGTGAGTCATGGAAATTATTACAACTTTCTAGTGTTTTTCTGCTTGTTTTTGCATGAATACTGATATTTTTTCACCAAGAAGGAGTGATTTGATTTGTCAATTTAAAATAAACCTTGCACCTGGCATCAGATATATATTAGGCCTATACCTTGGTTTACCTTGGAGTGTTTGGTTTATTGAGTTTAGTCACCCAACGTGCTGTGCCTTTTTGCCAGTCTACCCAACACTACCATGTTTTAGCAGTGAATAGGGGACTGGGTTCAAAGATAGCTAATTAATTGAACTGTTTTAGTTTGTGATATATTCATAAAAATGTATTAATGTCACAAGGGTGTATGAAGATATAACAAAGACACCTGTTGCTGATTTGTCCCCTATTGTGAGTAGGCTACAGAGGTTTCATGCACCTGTCATGTGGGGGTGTATAATCGAATGATTTATTAGCCTATTATTCTTCAGATTGCAAGGTAAATTAATGGCAATCAATCATGCAACTTCAAATATTTTGTAAACTATATAATTCCGTTCAAATACAAATTATGATTAAGTAATTGTTCCATTAGGAGACAGAACTATGATTACATGATCATGTTAGCCTTTGTTTTAAAGGAACGCTATAGACATATACGCTTTAAATGAATTCACATTATGTATTATGGTTAAAATATTGAAGCAATGTAATTATTGTTTTATTATCATCATCTCAATGGCCTATTTCTGCTTTCAGTCTCGCGCTTCATGGGCTCTTCTTCGGGCATGAACATGGGCAGTATGGGCAGCCTTGGCTCGCTAGTAGACGTGGGGAAAGGCATGGGCCCGCTCTCGAGCACCCCGAGAAGGAAGAGGCGCGTGCTGTTCTCTCAGGCTCAGGTCTACGAGCTCGAGCGGCGATTCAAACAACAGAAGTACCTATCGGCGCCTGAGAGAGAACACCTGGCGAGCATGATCCACCTCACCCCGACCCAGGTCAAAATCTGGTTTCAGAACCACCGATATAAAATGAAGAGGCAAGCGAAGGACAAAGTGTCGCAGCAGCAGATGCAACAGGACAGTAGTTCCTGTCAGCAGCATTCCCCTCGGCGGGTGGCTGTGCCTGTGTTAGTGAAAGATGGCAAGCCATGCCAAGGCAGTGCCCACACTCCCACCACTACTGTCCAGGCCCACCACCAACAAGGTGCCAATGTTATGATCATGTCCAGTAACGGTTCAGGCCTAGGTCAGCACCAGAGCCAACAGGTGGGTAGTGCAGATCACTCTCCAGACCTAGCACAACACTCCGCCAGCCCACCGTCTCTCCAGACCCAGGTAGCCGGCCTCTCTCACCTGAACTCCTCCAGCGCCGAGTACGGGACGGCCCTGCAGTGCTCTGCTCTGTTATATGGCAGGACATGGTGATCTGTTATGCTGCAGGACATGGTGATCTGTTATGCTGCAGGACATGGTGATCTGTTATGCCGCAGGACATGGTGATCTGTTATGCCGCAGGACATGGTGATCTGTTATGCCGCAGGACATTGTGATCTGTTATGCCGCAGGACATGATGATCTGTTATACGGCAGGACATGATGATCTGTTATACGGCAGGACATGGTGACAGCCAGACAAACTATGATCACAAACACACATACAACACTGCTCTCAAAGCTTTTTCAGCAAAGTCACTCAACAGACACGCAAAACAACAAACAAATTGTACTTTGTGTACATTTTGAACAACACCATTTGGTGAATTTTAGTTCATGCTCTTCTAAAATGTAATTGGATATGAGGACAGTAAGTGGAGACGAAAGAAACTCGACAGATGAAGTTATGAGGATATGCGAGTTCAATCTTCGCTTTGAAGGCGGATTTCTTATTTCTGTAAATGATACTGAAACTATACAGGGCTAGTCCTACATCAAGAGGTCATAGGCCCTACTCCTGTGTGTTGGTCATTGGGCTAAAGATCTCAATAGAAAAACTGTGGGTGCTTTTCAATTTTTTTCACAGAAGGCTCTGGTTTATAATAGAATTTAATGTAAAACGTAGCTTGTATATTTCTGTAAAAGGTTTGAATTGAATATATAGTTTTTAGCAATCTGTTGTACAAAGTTTTTAGCGCTATTAATGGTTTGTGGTTGGTTCTTTGCGTCCCATCGGTATTTGTACGTTTTATTTACTTGTAACTTATATAGATAGATATTACTTAAATACAGCCAAACAATCCTATTAATAAATTATGGTAATAAAATTCATTCAGATCCATTTATTGAAATTGTTTTGTATACTGTTTCAGAGAATACATAGGCCTACGAGAAACCTTGTCAAATTATTTTCAGAAAACGAATAGGCCTTTACCTGTAGAAAATTAATATTATAATAATAATAATAAAATAATAATATTATTATTATTGTAGTAGTAATAATAAAGATGATGATTCTAATTATAATAATGGATGATCTTGTCTATAGTCCACTTTAGCTTGTCAATTCAGTAAGTCTCAATTTAGACCGAAATCATTTTTTGCTGTCTTATTATGTTAACTGCACACAATAATGGATTTTAAGCAATGCACGACAAATGAAAACCTGTTTTTGACCAGGTGTGATCGAAATCGTTGTTACTAAGTGTTGCTGTGTAGGTAGGCTAAATTGCTATTAGCCTAATGCTAACTTTTGCCTGAAAGAGCTTAACCCCAATTCCAGGCTCTTTGGTCACGTTTATTAAAGCTACAATCAACGGTTGTCAGTAGATGTGGTTCGTGGTACTCTGTGGCCGTTCCTACAAAACGCGGCGCCTCACAAATCGTGTATTGTGTACACACTATCTCACTTGGATCACGCTGGGTAAACTCAGGCCAGGTCTTTGTGTGCACTCGGCGTCCCTTAGGTTCCTAGCGTTCTTACGTTCTCTGCCTGTTTCTGGTTTGGGTGAGTCATTTAGGTGAGGTCTCGAAGCGTTCTTTTTAACACTGGAAATCAAACACGCGCTGACTAAAAGAACGTCTTATCGACCAAATCCCTTGCCAAACAACAGTATTCTTCTCAAATAACTTCGCAAGACAAATCGCCGTCTCTTATCAGAGGTAAGCATTGTAAGGTCTACACCTGTTGTATTCGGCGCATGTGACAAATAACATTTGATTTGATTTAAGCATACGTTTATCAATAATCGATAAATCAACTGGGGTTGAAATGAAAATAGCGTGCAGTCTTTCATTTTAGAAGTGTAATGTAATTTGCTTATATCAAGTGGGATGACACGGCCCTGGCTCGTCAAGTTATCATTTGCATGCGATGGAGAAGAGATTTTGTGGTTTTTAATTGATTCGAGAATGTTTTAACATATAAATGGTACATTTCAAATGAATTGTGTGGGACGGACCCATAGGTCCATTGTGTGGGACGGACCCATAGGTCCATTGTGTGGGACGGGCCCATAGGCCCATTGTGTGGGACGAACTCTGTGTTCTTGTAATTTAGTTGTAATGTAAAGGACTTGCAACTATTTTGATAGTATGATATTATACACTGAGTATACAAAACATTAAGAACACCTGCTCTTTCCATGACATAGACTGACCAGGTGAAAGCTATGATCTCGCATTGATGTCACTTGTTAAATCCACTTCAATTAGTGTAGATGAAGGGGGGAGACAGGTTAAAGAACGATATTTAAGCCTTGACACAATTGAGACATGTATTATGTATGTGTGCCATTCAGAGGATATATGGGCAAGACAAACGATTTAAGTGCCTTTGAACGGGGTATGGTGCCAGGCTCACCGGTTTGTGTCAAGAACTGCAACGATGCTCGGTTTTTCACGCTCAAAAGTTTCCCGTGTGTATCAAGAATGGTCCACCGCCCAAAGGGCATCCAGCCAACTTGACACAACCGTGGGAAGTATTGAAGTCAACAGACCAGCATCCCTGTGAAACGCTTTCCACACCTTGTCCAGGCCCCGACGAATTGAATTGTTCTGACGGCAAAAGGAGGGTGCAACTTAATATCAGGAAGGTGTTCCTAATGTTTGGTATACTCAGTGTATATTGTTATATATTATTTTAATAATTATATTATAATAATATTTATTATGTTACTGTGATATTATGGGAATTGCAAATATTTTGTAGTCTTTATGATTAGGCAATATGAATAGCCATACGTGCTCCTTCCTAAGTCTGCAAAACATAAGCTATTGAACAACAACCAAAAGGGCTCTCAAAATACTTTAGTCTTTACTGCACCAGGCCCCTAAATACTGTCATTATTTCAGTACGAATATGACGCAAACGGCTACTCATTCGTGCTCTTTATTTTATGCATTAGGCCCACTTTAGACATTATATTTACGTTATGATATTTCACATATTTATGCTATAAACATATGTGACAGAAATTTAGTCCAAGGCTCCATGTTCATATACTGTGCATTTGACCTAAAGGGAATATTAAACCTAATATTTTCAGATTGTGTATGGTTATCTCAATTTATTTTGTGCAATTGTTCATCGAAAAAATAATTGACTTTCAATATAACTTATTGATTTGGACTTTAAGGGCCCAGGTGGTTGAGTGCAATCCCTTCCCTGGCTACATTACAGCGCGGGGTTAGTATGGCAAGCCATTGATGGAAGCACGCCCTTGGTCGCCATTTTTATTTTTTTATTTGAGCGCGAGCTTTCATCGAGGGGAGGTGAATAGTAGCGTCCCATTACAACGGCTGTACCATTATGGCATAGGTGCAGTGATGATGCCCTGTCTGCAACAACAGGTCGCTGGTATCTATCTATTGGCTCAGTTACAGCCGTCATTGCATGTCATTTAAATCTTAACCAATCAACACCGTTCACTTTATCTCCCTAAATATCGTTTTGAGTAAGCTTTGTTTTATACTAAGACTGAAATACGAATCGAAATTCAGAAAATGGGCAACGCAATTAACAGTACACCAGACGTCCAGTTTACTGTGGAGACTTTGCTCCACATAGCACAGCAGTGTGCGTGGATTTTAAAGAGGCACTGATTGTAATGGCTCTCTACTTTTCATTTATAAGAGTCATTAAATCAATCAATATAGCTTTTCGTCGATTATTCTCTATATAAACGATATTGTTCAGCTTCTGCAGTGCCTATTTGTTCTGCATGTGATGTTTGATATTATATCTTGCAACCTCTAGCCTCCAGAATTGTTCTTCCCCAATAGGCTACCTACCTACCAGCGCTCTCATCTTTGTGCAGTGGCTGGCTGTGGCTGCCAGCCAGGAAAATATAAAGCACGTGAGATGCATTTTCAACACACCTGCCGTTTTAGCCTATACCTGCGAAATGGGTAAAAGGAGAACTGGTGGTTTTCTGCAAACGAATGAAGTTTGCTTTATTACAATCCATTTACCAATAATTTGATTATGTAGGTTACTTAGCATAGTAGGCTATCAATACCTGATTGGTCATAATGGTATTGTGTAAATACATTCCAATGTATTGTCAATTTCAATACATTATTTGATACAGCTACTATTCAGTGATCACACTGGAGCACTCTTACAAATTATTTGACACAATTGTCGCCGATCCCGGAATGGAAATTAATTTGGCTGAGATTTTGCACTGTTCATTTAAAGGGAAGTCTGAATCTTTCACAAATACTTAAACGGATTTATGATTATAGCCCAATAAAAGATACATTCCCAAATTTCCTTAACTTCTTTCATTTACAGAGAGATTGAATCCTCTGTCGCCCTTATTATGATCTGTTGCTATAGTCCTACCATTTACCTAAAACGTTAACTTAGTGACAATTCGGGACATTTTCAAGCGACATCTTTTCAGCAGCATCAAATAGAACAGAACAGCGTTCTATTAGGTATTTGTTGGTGTGCTTTTGTTTTGTTCAGGAAGAGCCCCGAGAGGCTCAGGCTCCCATTACCATATCTGTAGCACGGTGTGTGGTCTTTGTGTTGGGCTTGTAGCTGTTTAGAATGACTTGTTTGTTGGAAGCGTGTGTGCTCTCATCGCTCTCTTTAAGGCTTGTCTTTAGACGGTCACATTGTACAACTCTGGCAAGTCCTCCCCACTTTATCGTCCCAAGATCTCCATCAACCCAAAAGCAATTAGTTCCTAATCTCAAGGCAATCATACACTAAATATACAAAAGTATGTGGACATGCCTTCGAATGAATGGATTGGGCTATTTCAGTCACACCAGTTGTAGACAGGTGTATAAAACCGTGCACACAGCCATGCAATCTCCATTGCAAACTTTGTCAGTAGAATTGCCTTACAGAAGAGCTCAGTGACTTTCAACGTGGCACCGTCATAGGATGCCACTGTTCCAACAAGTCAGTTTGTCAAATGCATGCCTTGCTAGATCTACCCCAGTCAGCTGTAAATACTGTTATTGTGAAGTGGAAACGTCTAGGAGCAACAACGGCTCAGCCGCAAAGTGGTAAGCCACACAAGCTCAAAGAACTGGACCGCCAAGGGCGGAAGCGCGTACCGCGTACAAATCATCTGTCCTTGGTTGCAACACTCACTATCGCATTCCAAACAGCCCCTGGAAGCAACGTCATCACAACTGTTCATCTGGAGCTTCATGAAATGGATTTCTTTGGCAGAGCAGCCGCACACAAGCCTAAGATCACCATGTGCAATACCAACCGTCGGCTGGAGTGGTGTAAAGCTTGCCGCCATTGGACTCTGGAACAGTGGAACCGCATTCTCTGGAGTGATGTATCACACTTCACCCTCTGGCAGTCCGACGGACGAATCTGGTTTTGGGCGGATGCTACCTGCCCCAATGCATAGTGCCAACTGTAAAGTTTGGTGGATGAATAATGATCTGGGCCTGTTTTTCATGGTTCGGGCAAGGCCCCTTAGTTCCATTGAAGGGAAATCTTAACTCTACACAATGACATTCTAGAGGATTCTGTGCTTCCAACTTTGTGGCAAAAGTTTAGGGAAGGCCCTTTCCTGTTTCAGCATGACAATGCCCCTGTGCACGAAGTAAGGTCCATATAGAAATGGTTTGTCGAGATCAGTGTGGAAGAACTTGACTGGCCTGCACAAAGCCCTGACCTCAACCCCATCGAACACCTTTAGGATGAATTGGAACGCCGACTGTAAGCCAGGCCTAATCACTCCCAACATCTCACTAATGCTCTTGTGGGTTAATAGAAGCAAGTCCTTGCAACGATGTTCCAACATCTAGTGAACAGCCTTCCCAGAAGAGTGGAGGCTGTTGTAGCAGAACAGCGGGGACCAACTCCATATTAATGGCCATTATTTTGGAATGAGATGTTTGATTAGCAGGTTTCTGCATACTTTTGGCCATGTAGTGTATTTGAGTTAAGTATTTGTTTCCCTTATTTACTCTCATTTAAAATGCAACACTATATAATGAAATACTATATTTAAGACAGCCTATAAGACCTGTGTGGTAACCTCACTATTTCGAAATTGTCAGTGCACTATAGCCATAAGATCACCTCAGTTGAGAATATTTGAGTTGAGGGAGAATGTTAGAATGGTTAACTTCAGACTAAGATGTAGACCTATGATACATCCATCCAATGCTAATCAAGGGGGGGTTAACTTCTGAGTGGAAAAGCATAATTGTCCCCCAACGCATCAAAGTTTTGCTCCTCAATCGATAATTAAATCAAGTGTTACAACTTTTGACCATTTTCACACGCATTTACAATCAGGGAAAGTTTAACAGAAAATGGTTTGGTAAACAAAGCTTTAACAAACTGGCATTTAAAATAAACCAACATAATTTTCACATGTTCTGGAAAGTGCCATATACTATTTGGCCTAAAGCTCAATATTTTTACGCATTTGACTTCAGATATCTTTTAAAAGCTCAAAATCCAAGCTGGCTCATAAATCAATCAGGAGGAGGATGTAAATAAGTGGGTTGATGTAGGTCCTGAAGAGTGCAGGTACCCCAACCGACCGCCCAACTTCTTAGGCGATGTCTACCTAAATTGTTTAGAACTGAGATCAATTGCGAGTCTTGCTACACACCGAACAATATTTGTTTTGAAGACAATTTAAACAAAAATGATAAGCCTACTCGTTTTTTGAAAGTAATATGTTTTGTTATAGCCTTTTACTCATGTAGCCTACATAAACTCTTTGTTAGCCCAGTGTACAAATAATTTAACATTTTAGCCTACATCATATCAAAACTTCAGCATATGTGGGAACTCCTTCACGACTGTTGGAAAATCATTCCTCATGAAGCTGGTTGAGAGAATGCCAAGAGTGTGCAAAGCTGTTATCAAGGCAAAGGGTGGTTACTTTGAAGAAACAAAAATATGAAATATATTTTGATTTGTTTAACACTTTCTTGGTTACTACATGATTCCATATGTGTTATTTCCTAGTTTTGATGTCTTCACTATTATTCTACAATGTAGAAAATAGTCTAAATAAAGAAAAACCCTTGAATGAGTAGGTGTGTCCAAACTTTTGACTGGTACTGTATATACTCATTAAAGTATTTCTATATCTGTGCAGTGATGATTAACATTAATTTAATTAAAACCATGAAGACGAAATCCTCCTTCAGAATGCTACTTAAAATCTAAGCATATTTTATGTCACTCCAAAGAGAGAAGAATCTACTCAACTGTCATTAGGATCTAATAGTACATCCTGTCTACTGCAAATGGTGCTGTTCTAAAAACAACAAAAACTGCTATAGTAAATCATGAAGTCAATCTACTAAAATTATATTTGTAGGTAGACTATAGGCGTCTGCATGGCACAAGGAAACATTGGTCTGACTCAAATGATTAATGTGATTTTTGACAAATCAGTGTTTTGAAGTCAATACATTTTCGTGCTGGTAAACAGTCAATCGATGTGTAAAATGGTTTGTGGACACTTTTATAACAAGGCTCTCCAACCCTGTTCCTGGAGCTATCCTCCAGTAGGTTTTGCCTCCAACCCCAGTTCTAACTAACCTGATTCAGTTGACCAAACAGCTAATTATTAGAATCAGGTGTGCTACATTAGGAAGGGAGTGAAAACCTGGACCGTAGCTCGCTATCAACAGGGTTGGAGAGCCTTGGTTTATGCAGATCTGATAAACAGATAATGTAGATAATAGGCCTATTAATGTGCTTCTGAGTTATTGTGTGGACAGACTGATGATTGATGACTGCAATGCTGTTGACGGTTTTGTAGCTCTGCTGTGCTTGTCTGCTATTCTGATAGACAGTTTTACACAATACATTTAATGTAATTCTGAATAAGGAAGGATTTGTAAAAATGACTTAATTCATGCCTCCTCGCTAAGAGTTATTCTAAATTAACATCACACCAGGCCAACATTCCTTGCTTACTGTGCATGACAAATAGGACAATTACACTGTAACTGCAATCACCTCCTCTCTGTTAAATCTTATTGTCAAACTGGTAGCAAAACATCTTTAATTGTCCTGCATTTATCTGGTTTTTGAAGCAATTGTGTGAACAACGCACCAGAGGGACAATTGCGAAGTGAAATACAACTTGATTCCGTCCCTAATGGCACCCTTTTTCCTAAACAGTGCACTACCAGGGCCCATAGCATTCTGGTCAAAAGTATTGCACTATGTAGGGAATAGGGTGCCATTGGGAAAGACCATTGTCATGCAAAGCTGAATACAAGATGCTGTACTTGACCTTTTCAGCATAATTGTTGCAGCAATGAAATGCATCGCAGAGCGCTATAGCCTGGCTGAATAGAGTCCCCCCCCCTCTGATAGGAACAAAAACACTCATTTTTATACCTTTGTTTTTCATTTTGGTTTTGTTTCTTCTGTGAACATTTATTATTTTAATGGATATAGTCTAAGCTACTCTAGCTGCAATCAGTCAAAATCCTGAATGGGCGAGGAGCGGAGGGAGAGTAGAAATGAAATGTGAAGTCTTCGTTTTTGTTGTATGGGTTAGAAAATGCATTATCCCGCAACTGACAATTCATGGTTTGATTTTCAAATGGCCATTAAAATGTACAGGGAAATGTCCCTGATTTCATGGGTCATTGTTGGAACGGAGCACTCGATTTCCTGCATGGACATACTCTTCTAAATACATCAGGAATGAAGTAGCCTTTATATAAGCAGACATTAGGAGATACTACATGTAATATTATTTTATTATAATAATCATATTTTAATTTGCTTTGATTACCATTTAAGATGTTGTATTCCGTTGATAGTGAACATCAAGAGTGTCAAATAGGACTTATTTTTTGTTCGTTGTGAATGCAAAGCTACGTCACTCGCTTAACAAACAGACACGAGCTACTGCTGCTCTTCACGAGGTCCAGGTCAGGCAGGCGTGGCTGTCAATGAGGCTGTGGTCATGCGCAGAATCTCAATCACAGGCTTTCATTGATACATACGTTAATTAGCCACATTTCTCTGTGGACCGGCAGTCCGACTGAGCTCACCTAAAGTCTGCTCTGAGACAGCTGAGAAGTAGCATGCCGTGTGGGACTAGGCCCCTCTTCCATTCCACATCCTCCTTCTGAAGAGGCTCACATGGTGTGGTCTGCTGAGATTGGAATGACATTAAAGTTGTATAGAGTGGGGTGGGGTGCTGGGGGAATGTATGCTTGTAATATTTATTACATTTGTTGAATTTGAGTATCCCTTTGGCATAGCTTTAAATGTGATGACAGTCTAAGTATAAACTGGCTGCTAGGTATGGGAATGTTTTTATTAATAAGAGGTGCGTCAGCCCGCTCAAACTGGCAGGAGGCGCGTTGCCATGCATGGCGTTGTACAGCCTGGTCTTAGAGAAAAACATTATGTTACTACAATTCATGCCAGGTCAATTGCAACTACTTAGTACTTTTTAACTACTTCTTAGGATGTTAGCTTAGCATGCAACTACTTAGCATGTTAGCTAACCCTTCTAACCCTAAACTCAACCCTTCAACCTAACCTCAGCACAGTACCCTGCCCTGAACTTTGGTCACTATTAGTAGTATTACCCCTTACTCTACCCTGCACATTAGAGACTGCTAGACTGCTAGCCCTTATACAGCCTGGAGGTGTTGGGTCACTGTCCTGTTGAAAAACAAATGATAGTCCCACTAAGCGCAAAGCAGATGGGATGGTGTATCACTACAGAATGCTGTGGTAGCCATGCTGGTTAAGTGTGCCTTGAATTCTAAATAAATCACAGAAAATGTCACCAGCAAAGCACCCTCACACCATCACACCTCCTCCTACATGCTTCGCGGTGGGAACCACACATGTGGAGATCATCCGTTCGCCTACTCTGCGTCTCACAAAGACACAGCGGTTGGAACCAAAAATCTCAAATTTGGACTCCTCAGACCAAAGAACAGATTTCCACCGGTCTAATCACCATTGTTTCTTGGCCCAAGCAAGTTTCCTCTTCTTATTGGTGTCCTTTAGTAGTGGTTTCTTTGCAGTAATTGAAACATGAAGGCCTGATTCACACAGTCTCCCCTGAACAGTTGATGGTGAGATGTGTCTGTTAGTTGAACTCTGTAGCATTTATTTTGGCTACAATTTCTGAGGCTGGTATCTCTAATGACCTTATCCTCTTCAGCAGAGGTAACTCTGGGTCTTCATTTCCTGTGGCAGTCCTCATGAAGAGCCTATTTCATCATAGCGCTTGATGGTTTTTGCAACTGCATTGAAGACACTTTCAAGTTCTTGACATTTTCTGGATTGACTGACCTTCATGTCTTAAAGTAATGATGGAATGTCATTACTCTTTGCATATTTGAGCTGTTCTTGCCATAATATGGACTTGGTCTTTTACCAAATAGGGCTATCTTCTGTATACCTTGTCACAACAATTTGATTGGCTCAAACGCATTAAGAAGGAAAGAAATTCCACAAATGAACTTTTAACAAGGCACACATGTTAATCCAAATGCATTCCAGGTGACTACCTCATGAAGCTGGTTGAGAGAATACCAAGCGTGTGCAAAGCTGTCATCAAGGCAAAGGGTGGCTACTTTGAAGAATCTCAAATATAAAATATTTTTCATTTTGTTTAACCTCTCTTGGGTAGGGGGCAGTATTTTCACGTCCAGATGAAAATCGTGCCCAAAGTAAACAGCCTGTTACTCCGGCCCAGAAGGTAGGATATGCATGTAATTGGTGGATTTGGATAGAAAACCCTCTAAAGTTTCTAAAATGGTTAAAATAATGTCTGAGTATGACAGGACTGATTTGTCAAGCGAAACCCAGAGGACAAACCATCCAGGGGGAAAATTGAGGTCATAGGATTTTCTAATGGATTTCTATGGGATACCCTTATTATTAGGAACCTGGTTGCAGTTCCTATAGCTTCCACTAGATGTCAACAGTCTTTAGAAACTGTTCGATGTTTTTCTTTTGAGAAATGAAGAAGTAGGGCTGTTCTTTGTAAGTGTCACTCCAGGTGGACTCTCCTGTTTTGGTGCGCGTGAACTGGAGCGAGCTTCACATTTTTATTCAGTCTTAATTTGATTGATTATTTACGTTTTAGGCTACCTGAGGTTGGATTAGGAACGTTGTTTGGACCAGGTTTACAGGTTACTTATTAGATACTTTGTAGGCATGTTGGGCGAGTTGAAACCGGTGTATTTCTGAATCAAACGCGCCAAATTAATGGACATTTTTGGACATAAAGAAGGACATTATCGAACAAAAGGACCATTTGTGATGTTTCTGGGACATTTTGGCGTGCCAACAGGAGAAGATCTTCAAAGGTAAGGCATTAATTATTTCGCTATTTCTGACTTTTGTGGTGCACCTGCCTGGTTGAAATATTATTTTCATGTGTTTGTATGCGGGGCGCTGTCCTCAGATAATCGCATGGTTTGCTTTCGCCGTAAAGCCTTTTTGAAATCTGACAGTGGCTGGATTAACAACAAGTTAAGCTTTATTTTGATGTATAACACATATTTTCAAGAATGTTAAATATTTGGTATTTTTGAATTTCGCGCTCTGCAATTTCACCGGATGTTGGCCGGGTGGGACACTACCGTCCCACCTGCCCATAAGAAGCCCCTTAACGACCTATCTAGAATTAGTCACCTAGCTAATGTTAGCAACAACACATTGGAATTCGTAACATATATGTATTGCAAATTCAGAACATTTTGTACAAATGTAAATTCGTAACATATCATACGAATTGGAATTAGTAACATAGGCTACTATACATCCTACAATTCGTACTGTATTGAATGACTGCTATTACATTGGTTGGCCAATGTAATGTAAGTTAACATATCAGACAAAATAGAGTGACACGGATTTATGTAACATATAATATGTTTTGCTCCTAGACCAGGTTGCCTTGTAGGCTACTGTACCAGTGGGTGTCCTTTCGTAGCCACCGAGTCATTACTAACTGTGTTAACATGAGGTCTTTGGCATGTAATCGTCTCTTTCTCCTGTCTCACTGACAAACTTTGTTTTCTTCCTCGTGCACCTTTTAATATAGACTGATTGCCTGCGCGCGTGGCGCAGAAAAAATAACCCCGCCATCCACCACTAAAATAGCTGCGGCTATATTTCAAACGGCAAAAGGTTTAACATAATGGAACTTAATTGGAGGACATTGCAAGCCACCTACTGAGCTTCAGTCTGCTTTCACAACGGGTTTAGTGAACTGGATAAATGTATTTAGAGGAGTTGAAATGGACGCTCTCACTCCCCTGCCACAGTCAAACAGAGAAAACAAGAGTTATTCGGCTTTAACACAGCATTAATGACCCAAACAAGACGCACTGGGCAATTTTGCGCCTCATTTAAACAATACGCTATGAAAGTCCCGCCTACTTCCTGTTTCAAGTCCCGTACTGTTTTTGAATGGGATTCAAGCATATCATAAAATTAATGAAAACCTGCTCATTATATGTAAAGCTATATTCGTATTCGTGGATCAATTTATTTCTAGCTGATGCCTTTCATTAACATTTTCGATTACGTTATTGTATTTGTTTTAATCGAAAGGCATCAGTAAGTAAATTAATCCACGAATAAGAATATAATTTTACATATCATAAATGACAACGTTTTCATGAATTTGTTGATAAACCGGGTGCGCATTCAAAAACATTATGCGATTTACAACAGGAAGTAGACGGGAAGTTAGAGACGTTGTTTTGACAGTTGCTCCTATTGACATGGAACAGCAACGACAGAAAACATCCGTTAATATCCTCATTAGGACCAACGTGGATATCGAAATATCATGTGAAATCAATGACACATTTAGCAAAAAGCAGTGTGTTCAAAAGCACTCAAATCTGTCATGGTGAAATTATTAAATTAAATTATTATCAGCTAAATATCTCTTTTGTCATTTTTATATGTCAAAATAAAAATACGTCAAAATAGTGACATTTAACCAAGCCACCTCTTTATCTCATAGTCTACTTTACAACTTGCCTTGATAAGTTGTCCATTTGGCAGGCATTATGGCAACCTTATACCACATATCCAAAATGCAGTTTTCTGCAAGCCCTATAGATGGTGTTAAAAAAAGGTTTTTATTTATTTATTTATTTTACAGTATAACAGGTATACAATAAAACTAACATCAATGTACCATATACATTCCAATGAATTGTTGGTTTAACATGACATTGATCTAAATAAGTACTGTATTTCAAATGGCACTGTAAGTCCACCCTACATAATACAGTTCCCTACTGTATTTTTAAAGGCCAAAAATCTGTTGATCATTAGTGGGTGCATGCTATTGTTATATCTGGCTCATCAACATATTTTGTAAGAGGCTACATTATTTGCACCGGTGAGTGGGAGTGCTGTACAAATGTAACTGATATATGGTGGTTGTACCCCAACAATTAAATGTGTATATTTAATTGTTAGGAAAAACGCAAACCTTTAATGGTTGAGTATTTGCCATGTCCTCGGTCTGCTTTGCCCTGTAGTCACTGCAAGTTTGGAAGCCTTTGTTAAGGCCTCTAGAGGTGCAAGTGATATTAAAGAGCAAATATATATGTATTTGATATGCTGTAATCCCATGCAATTACTGTAAAATACAAACCCTGCCTCCCACCAATGAATTTCATTCATTCATCCATTCATTCATTACAATTGCAGAAGAAAAAAAACATTACAGTAAGAGTATTGGTACCATAAAACGTATTAAGGTAACATGCTGTACTGCACATTTACAGCATTATACTGTCAGCAGAGTTACAGTATTCAGCAACTCTGCTGCCATTATAATGCTGTACATTTACTGGGGAAAGTTTTACAGTGATAGGCACAAGTAGGCTATAGCCAAACCACAGTGCCCAACGGAGGGAGTGTTTTTAAAAGGGGTGAACAAAACGAGGTAAAAAGGTTACTAAAATAACTAGCCTGTTGATAACATGCCAAAATAACAAGCAATCCAATCAGGACACCTTATTCCCTAATAACCTCAGAATTACTATGACATGACAGCATGATGATTTCAGACTAAAAATAATCCCCCTAAGTATATGTTTGACCAATTCAATGGTCGGGGCTGAGAATGGCAACGCACGTCTATTTAACTCACACCAAAATAAGCAAATGAAAAATACAGCCTAATGAAAAATACTGGGAGTGGTCGGTGTGAAGATGGCTAGGCTATAGCATTAGAACCTGTTGAGACGTTGGAAGGCGTTCGTTTTGTTCTTGAACCAATCGGGAGGGGTGCCATTGGCCCCCTAATGAAATATGCCATTATGACGAATTCATGCGACACAAAAGGCACGCCAGTCAAAAATTGCCCCACCACTGTTCTGTAATTATATAGTTTGCCCTGGCAGCGGGCCTCCTCGCGCGGAGGCAGGTGGCGATAGTCCATCATGCAAATAGCCTTGGCTGTGTAGACATAATTAGCCGCTGCGAGCCGTTTAAATTAACAATTAGCTAACATGCAATTCGGTCTATGTAACGTGGTAGTTCTACTTTGTATTGTATTTCCCGCCCAGCAGTTGAATGCAATGAACACTGTACCTACCATTTGTTTCATGGTCAGTAATAAGCCAAATCTGAAGGAACGAAAATCGGTGGTAGCCTAGGTCGAGGCGTATGGAGACAGTTGGAGCTCTCTGTGTTTGGAGGCGCTAAATATGTCTATAGAACCAAGTTTACAAGTTCAATAGGCTTACCTTTAATACTTTACACCCCACGGTCATAGAAACTTGTTCCACGTAACATTGACTGCACTCCGCTCAGGCTATTCTTTCAAATAACTGTTTGTTTTAGTTTTTTAATTATACTGCCAACGATGTGCACAGTGACGGCATATGTTCTCTATTGATTTATAGATCATTTTAAGTCATTTTTGCGACAAAACGGTACGGGGCGGCTTTCAGGCCACATGCTGCGCCCCAGTCTGTCTCAAAGGTGCTGATATTCTAACCTAACCGCTGATCCTCCTTAATACCCCACATCCAACACAATCCAATCCTGGCCCACCCACCCGTTCATTATCCCCGCTGCCCTCCGACATGACACGGGAACAAAGTAGACATTAAGGAACATTAAACACGGGGATGGGAGTAATCAGGACCCCGTTATCCGTTAATGAGGGGAAACACATGCGGAGGGATACACACACAGCCAAATCAATAGAAGCTCACAGACAATGCCGGTTGGGGTTCGAAGGGCGGAGCCCGAGCGCAAAAAAAATTGAAAATGCAAATCTGTTTGCTTTCAAACCGTCCATTCTATTTGTAGCAATTACTTGTTCATTAAATGTAATTTCGTTAGGTCTACACAGAAACAACAGTTGTTTATAGCCCCAGAGCGTTTTAACAAGAATTCATGAATGCCAGGATGGAAAGTTTGTAGGCAATGAGTTGACAATCTCTTGAAGTCACAAAATGTGGTTTACAGCTATAGTCCACCTCTTTATACATGTGTGGATTCTAAACAACATCATGAAGTTAAAAACATAGGCCTATAACGTACCACCAATTGCAGCCCACTGGCCAAAAGCTGGTTGAATCAACGATGTTTCCACTTCATATAAATAAATAAAAACACAACGTGAATCAAGGTGGAAAACTGATTGGATTTTGAGAGTGTCATCAAGGTGAGGGAATTATTGACTTTTTCTCACCCAACCTTTTAAATCTAAATCCAATTACAGGGTGATGTTTTTTTTCCATGTTGATTTCAAGTTAGTAGTTAACTCAACCAGATGTGAAACAAAACTAGATGTTATGTATTTTTCTTGATTTTCTGTTTATAAATCATCTTTTGATCACCTTTGAAAGAAACAGGTGTGACTAAAGGGCTTTCATTTTGATCAAACAGGGCTGAATTTGACACACTTACATCATATATATTTAGTATTATCTTTTAGTGTGTTATCACTGTTACCATGACTTACTGCAGCTACTTTACTGTGGTTGTACCAGAGGCCTACCTCCCCTAGACTATGCCGTTGCTATAGCATTCTCAAGCACCATTCTACTAAATCCCCACCCCCACAAACCTGCTCTGTGCACTTGTCATAAATTAGCCTCAAGTGAAACAGCTCAATCGGTATTTGGAGCAACTTGATCAAGCTGGACATGGCAGGGGCATACACTTTAGTGAATCGTACCTCACATACACACACATTTTAATGTTACACTGTGTATGACCCACAGAAGTGGCACCTTAATTGGGGAGGACAGGCTCGTGATAATGGCTGGAGCAGAATCAGTGGAATGGTATCAAATACATCAAAC
Source organism: Oncorhynchus tshawytscha (assembly GCF_018296145.1). Taxonomy (NCBI): domain Eukaryota; kingdom Metazoa; phylum Chordata; class Actinopteri; order Salmoniformes; family Salmonidae; genus Oncorhynchus; species Oncorhynchus tshawytscha. The sequence goes on along the minus strand of NC_056436.1, from coordinate 13,098,140 downwards.
ACATGGTTTCCATTTGTGCCATTCTAGCCATTTTTATGAGCCATCCTCCCTTCAGCAGCCTCCACTGGTATGCCCCTGACCCAACCAATGTTGTCATATACTATATTTTATACACCTGGTGTGTCCATTTCTGGTGTTTTTCTTACATAATCCCAGCTGTGGGTTTGCTGATGTTATGTTACATCTCTTGCATGCAGAGCCTCCACCTCGCCCCCTATATTCCAGCCTGAAGTGCAAACACATGTGAAGTCTAGGCACTATAGGCTACTGAGAGAAGTTCTGATTTGTTGACTAATTGAGAATGGCCCTTCAAAATGGCCCAAAAAGCGAACCAGCACTGTAGCCAGGCACCTCCAGGTTTGGCAGTGAACAAGTGGAAATTTGAATCATTCACCCCCCCATCTTTGCCAAATTGAATGCTGATTGAAAATAATTTTACAGCTCTTGACTTGTGCGATTCATTCATTGACACTGGATTTGTTTATTGCTATCACATTAATGAAAAATAAAAGCAGTTTAGGCTTAAGTAAATGCTTCACATGATTTCTATGCATGGTTGCAAGGTCATTTGTGATGCATATGAATAAGGTTGAGGAATAATGACTTCATTGAAATATGGTGTGTTTTTTTTCTATTTACTATTTTTTTGGAAGGTTTTGAATTAATAAATTCTGGGTTTTTATTTATGTTATATATTGACATTGATGTAAATAAAAAAAATAAAAAAGCATTTATGATATAGTTAAGCGTGATAAATAGCCGGTAGATGTGAATCATTGAGTTTCTCTTCATACCTTTATAGAAGTTCATCCTAAAGGAGACATTGATAAATGTTCAAATACTAAAGCCTACTGCACATAACCCCCTTACTAGCTCTCCTTGACCCCCCCCATCCCAGCCCCTCCCACCCCACCACAGGACTAGGACCAATCCCACGCTGTGATTTGCCAGAAAATCAATAAAAGGGAAAATCTGTTCTAATCATCGGTACATTTACCATCACAATCAACAATCAAAGCCAAGACCCTGGCTCTTTATTTGTAGGCCTGAGCCGCACAATTTCCCCACTGTGAAAGGCAGGCGAAATTAGAACCCTTGGTTCCTGTAGCTGCTCTTAATGGCCCTGATTTGTGAACTGCTAAATGAGGTTATGTAAATGGTTCCTGAGTGTAGTGGAGGCTAGGCAGCAGAGGCAGACAGGCAGGGGCCCCCAGGTGACAGGTGCAGTCGTCCCAAAGTGGGGGCAGGGAGGGGAGTGGGAGAGAGAGAGTGGGGGGGGTGTATGCTGGTAAGAAGCCATGCAAGGCCACCGACTCAGTGAGGAAGAGAGAAATTTGTCGGATTGTATTGAAATTCCACAATACTGAAACAAATTCAAAAGCATTTTTTTCCTCTATGAAAACATTGTTTAAAAAAAATTGATACCTCAAATGGCAAAAAAATGATGGTTGATATTGCTATTTGCTACCACTAGAGTCAAAATGAAAAACATGTCTTTGTCTATGCATTTGTCAATCTCTTCATCAACTGAATATAATTTAAGCTATGAATAATATCCAATAACCTTATAATCACATATCCATCTATGGCAGACAGATTGGAGTGCTCCTAGTTGTGAGGATATAATAACCAGATAACCATCAACATGCTCCCTCTCTCCCTCTCACTGGAAGTCTGCCTGCAGAGTGATTGGAGCACTCCTGCGATTCACTGCACTTCACTCCTGATCCCCGTTTTAGACTCCCCAGGACCCTGGTTACTGTCACAGCTGAGACGGGTGAGAGGGGGCTTCTTTCTCTCCCCTCTTCTGATTCTTCTTCCCTTGTTTAGGCAATAGGTATTGGGACTTGTGTTTACCTAGCACCGTCACAGGGCTGGGGTCAATTTCATGTCAATACAGTAACATTTTCTACTAAAATCCCAATATCAACTCAGATTTTTCTCATTGGTCTGACAGTTTTTCTTCAGAATTGGTCAAAGTTGAAATGGCATTGATTGCAACCCTGCTCTGCCATAGCTATTTTATTAAGTAGATCATCTGCTAGTGGAGACCAGACAGACGGGCTAAAAAAGTAGATTTAAAACTTTACTAAACAAAAAAGGAGGAAAAGTCAGTCTGAATGTCTGCCTGCATGTGAAACCGGATCTTTATTATATTAAGAGGTGCAATTGAACACGGAACAGTCTGGGCTCTGATGTTGGCTACATCCCCTACTTCTGCTGATTGATGGGTGGTGGATAAGAACTAGAACTGCTTTAAAAGCCTAATGAGTATCATCACTCTGTGTTTACTTATTAATGCTCTCAACAGCATGAAGACCTTTTAAGTAACTTTAACAGCAGATTAAATCATATGTTTTATTGTTTATTGGTCACACACAAGTGTTTAGCAGATGTTATTGTGGGTGTAGCTTGTTAATGCATTTTAATCATGTACTTTTTGTTGCCATTCTAATTGTTTCATTTAGTTTAAATAACGTAAAAGGCTATTTACCTGCGCCTGCTTCGCCTGTCTGGTGGTTTGCTGTTCATATTTCGTGTACATTTTATTTTGTGCTGTCCAGTCCTTTTGAAAAGGCAAAAATAAAATGATTAAAATATTTAAAATCTTCAAAAATATTTTTTGATATACTATATATATATATATATATATATATTTAATTTTCCATGAGACAATGAGGTATACTATCATGAATTGTCTGCTGTGCAGTTTACATTAAACGCTCACTCTGTGATATTTACATCAGTTTGCATTAAGTGCTTGTTCACCCTCATTGATTAGTCAAGTGCATGTTTAGAAACCTCGCTGACGATGAGCATCTGGTAGGCAAGAAATATAGGGCCTGGTGTTAATACTCACAGTTTACACTTACTGTATTGCGTTTATCTTTTTTAAACTGTTAAATTAGAGTTGTTTAACATGAGTCCAGACACAGGACATTACATTATTTAGTTTTTAATAGGGGAAGTATAACTAGCACTTCCTTTGATGCTACGGAAAGAAGCTGAAGGTCAGAAATATCCCTGGCATCTCCAGTATAGGTGTGTACTGAATATTGCTCTCAAACTGAAACAGGAAAAAGTGGATATCATAAACGCCCCAACAAAAATACATTTCAGAAACCAACTCCGCTTGTCTTTCTCATTTCCTGCCTCTCTCTCCCCTCCCTCCTTTTCTGTTCCTTCTCTTTCTCTGTCAAGATCATCTGCTAGTGGAGACCAGACAGATGGGCTAAATAAGCAGCTTTTTACTGTGCTGCAGGTGGCTGATGGTGGAGCAGCAAGAGGCAGCCTCAATCCCTCTTCAGACCCCTCCACCACCACCCCATGGCTGCCTCCTCCCTACTCCAACACAAAGTCTTTTGACCTGTAAAATGCCCCAAATTCTTATTCCAAATAAAGCTAAAATAATGTATCATAGTCATGAAGTTATCCAGTTCATAATAATTAATCATTACAAGAAACTTGTATTTATTTAGCACCTTTCATACAATACATTGCAGCCTAAAGTGCACTGGTTCGTGCAAAGATTGTTTCATGTTATTTCAATGATTGATTATTTTGTTTTACAGCACAATTTCTAAGATATTTGCTGAGCACATAATCAAATTTAGAATCATATTTTATTTAGTATTTTTTATATTAAAAGGAAGTCAGTTATTCAATCATACACATGCAGTCAGTCAGTCAGTAAATCAGACAAATGAAACGAGCAGCATTTCATTTTCTAGCTCCTCTCGGCGTGGGAATACACAACCACAGCTCAGCATGTCAAAAGATGTCAAGTGTTACAGTTCCCTTCCTGCTGCAAGGAGAGGAAAAATCCCCCTAGAAATGAATTCAAGTGAAAGGCAAGTCTCTAAACCCTTTCCTAAAATGATTAACCCGTCCACCAGGACATTGTGGATCAGCTCTGAGTACTCACTGCTTTCTTATTGCTGTTAATTGTTCTTTTTCTGTTGTTGCCTTCCTTCATTAGTCTCCCCTCATTATATGAAAAGAGGGGAAAATGTCGACCTGAATAGGGGAAGGAGATTTTCCCACAGTCCCTCAACACAGAGAAATACACCATTGTGGGCCAGGCCAGGCAGGTTCCCATCCCTTGTGTGAGAGAGAGACACACACACACACACACACACACACACACACACACACATATATATATATATATATATATATATATATACACTTGAATGACAAGTCTTTCACTTTGTCTAAATTGTAAAATGGTGAATAATATAGTCCGGGTAACAGGGTAAGTACCCCCAGTCATTCACTTTATGTCAAACTGATGGATCGTTCACTCAGGTAACACTGCAGTGTTTAATTGGTATTTTATATCATACCACGTGTCCCAAATGACACCCTATTCCCTAAATAGTGCAATGCTTGTGAATACTTTTAGCCCATAGGGTTCTATAATACACTAGGAAAATTGAGTGTCATTTGTATTTGCTTTGGAATAGTTAAATGCACAAATACAACTCATTTCAAGAATAAGAAATACTGCAATATGTCAGCATAATATAATTTCTTTGGATTAGCGATGAATGAACCCGTTTGGGGAATTGTCTGGGCAAAACACTATGTAACCTCTTGTGATTTAAAAAAATAAAAAATAAAAAAACGGTAGCATTAACCATGTCGTAATATGTCAATATAAACAGCTAACATAACCTGTTTATTATACGGTCATAACACTGTCCTGACACATATTTAATACCTATTGTGACATATATTGTGTTATTTTATGACTGGTTATGACACCTACATAAGAGTGTCAAAACCTACCACGGTATTTATATTATGTCTGGTTATGACACCTACATTAGATTGTAGAAACCCTCAAAACCTTCCACACAAGGCAAAATATTCCATTACACCATAGTCTAGGTGTCAGTGTGTTGTGTTATATAATAATTTAATATGGTCAATATTTTGTTTTATCATTGTAATTGTGCACACATTGATGTCAGACATGCACCTACCCCAATGTTCTGTTGCTGATGACTGGGATGAATGCAGGAGCAGAGTTCAGGAGCAGGACAAGACACCCTCTTTTTAACTGATGACTGACATAAGAGCATGCACGTGACAGGCCTGTCTCGCTTACATCATTATGATGGTCATAATGCTTCATGACAGTGTCATAGAGTGTGTTTTCTACAAGTTCCTTAAAATATGATGAAAGAAACATGACTGTAAAGAATTCATCACAATAACAACAAAGGACTTATTAAGAAACACACTTTCAAATGAAAGGAATCTTCTTGGCAGGGACAAAACTAATTGGAATAAATGTGGGTTATGACATTCTGTCACAACCAGCCATAAAATAACACAATATATGTCACAACAGGTGTAAATATAATGGTCATGACAGTGTTATGACCATATTATGACAGGTTATGTTAGCTGTTATGACATATGACATAGGTGTCAAATAAAGTTTAACCCCAAAAAACGATTGTTTATACATGAAAGACATTCTGAGACTATTATTTGATTACCAGGTCTTTGCTACTAATACATGTCCCATTTGAGTGTGGGACATACATGTTAAGTGTTAACTTTAAGTGGTCTAGTCAAATATTTAGGACTTTAGTTCTGAGAACGGTTTCAAATCAAATCAAATCAAATCAAATTTTATTTGTCACATACACATGGTTAGCAGATGTTAATGCGAGTGTAGCGAAATGCTTGTGCTTCTAGTTCCGACAATGCAGTAATAACCAACAAGTAATCTAACTAACAATTCCATTACTACTGTCTTATACACAGTGTAAGGGGATAAAGAATATGTACATAAGGATATATGAATGAGTGATGGTACAGAGCAGCATAGGCAAGATACAGTAGATGATATCAAGTACAGTATATACATATGAGATGAGTATGTAAACAATGTGGCATAGTTAAAGTGGCTAGTGATACATGTATTACATAAGGATGCAGTCGATGATATAGAGTACAGTATATACGTATGCATATGAGATGAATAATGTAGGGTAAGTAACATTATATAAGGTAGCATTGTTTAAAGTGGCTAGTGATATATTTACATCATTTCCCATCAATTCCCATTATTAAAGTGGCTGGAGTTGAGTCAGTGTCAGTGTCAGTGTGTTGGCAGCAGCCACTCAATGTTAGTGGTGGCTGTTTAACAGTCTGATGGCCTTGAGATAGAAGCTGTTTTTCAGTCTCTCGGTCCCAGCTTTGATGCACCTGTACTGACCTCGCCTTCTGGATGATAGCGGGGTGAACAGGCAGTGGCTCGGGTGGTTGATGTCCTTGATGATCTTTATGGCCTTCCTGTAACATCGGGTGGTGTAGGTGTCCTGGAGGGCAGGTAGTTTGCCCCCGGTGATGCGTTGTGCAGACCTCACTACCCTCTGGAGAGCCTTACGGTTGTGGGCGGAGCAGTTGCCGTACCAGGCGGTGATACAGCCCGCCAGGATGCTCTCGATTGTGCATCTGTAGAAGTTTGTGAGTGCTTTTGGTGACAAGCCGAATTTCTTCAGCCTCCTGAGGTTGAAGAGGCGCTGCTGCGCCTTCTTCACGATGCTGTCTGTGTGAGTGGACCAATTCAGTTTGTCTGTGATGTGTATGCCGAGGAACTTAAAACTTGCTACCATCTCCACTACTGTTCCATCGATGTGGATAGGGGGGTGTTCCCTCTGCTGTTTCCTGAAGTCCACAATCATCTCCTTAGTTTTGTTGACATTGAGTGTGAGGTTATTTTCCTGACACCACACTCCGAGGGCCCTCACCTCCTCCCTGTAGGCCGTCTCGTCGTTGTTGGTAATCAAGCCTACCAGATATGATGCATGTTAAATCAATAAGCTGTAGAAAGAGGAGCAAGGGAAGCATTACTAAGGTACACAATAGTAGGTTTTGGTAGACCGAATGTGCTCTTTGGTAAAAGGGGTAAATTGGTCATCAATAAGAAAGGAGGACCAAGGCACTCTTCATATAATTAATCAAAATGCCTTCATTTGTATGGCATGTTCAATGGTAACAAAGATTAAAAACTGACGCATTTCGATGAAGGCCATGCGGACGACATGTGTAGGAGTTTTTAAACGTTGTTTCTATTGAACATGCCATGCAAATAAAGGTATTTGAATTAATTATATGAAGAGTGTTTGACTAACCAAGTCATTGGTTCACTTTGTTAGGCGTTTCTGACTTGAGTCTCTGTTGCTAGTCTAAACATGTTTAGTCTATTATCTATTTATTCCATAATGATTATATTTTCTCTACAAAGATAGTTGAGAATGGATTTTAAATGGGCATAATATAAACTCAGCAAATAAAGAAATGTCCTCTCACTGTCAACTGCATTTATTTTCATGTGTAAATGTGTAAATATTTGTATGATCATAACAAGATTCAACAACTGAGACAAACTGAACAAGATCCACAGACATGTGACTAACATAAATGGAATAATGTGTCCCTGAACAAAAGGGGGGGTCAAAATCTAAAGTAACAGTCAGTATCTGGTGTGGCCACCAGCTGCATTAAGTACTGCAGTGCATCTCCTCCTCATTGACTGCACCAGGTTTGCCAGTTCTTGCTGTGAGATGATACCCCACTATTCCACCAGGTCACCTGCAAGTTCCCGGACATTTCTGGGGGGAATGGCCCTAGTTCTCACCCTCCGATCCAACAGGTCCCAGACGTGCTCAATGGGATGGAGATCCAGGTGCTTCGCTGGCCATGGCAGAACACTGTCTTGCAGGAAATCACACACAGAACGAGCAGTATGGCTGGTGGCATTATCATGCTGGAGGGTCATGTCAGGATGAGCCTGCAGGAAGGGTATCACATGAGGGAGAAGGATGTCTTCCCTGTAATGCACAGTGTTGAGATTGCCTGCAGTGACAACAAGCTCAGTCCGATGATGCTGTGACACACCGCCCCAGACCATGACGACCCTCCACCTCCAAATCGATCCGGCTCCAGAGTACAGGCCTCGGTGTAACGCTCATTCCTTCAACGATAAACACGAATCCGACCATCACTCCTGGTGAGACAAAACCACAACTTGTCAGTGAAGAGCACTTTTTGCCAGTCCTGTCTGGTCCAGCGACGGTGGGTTTGTGCCCATAGGCGACGTTGTTGCCGGTGATGTCTGGTGAGGACCTGCCTTACAACAGGCCTACAAGTCCTCAGTCCAGCCTCGCTCAGCCTATTGCGGACAGTCTGAGCACTGATGGAGGGATTGTGTGTTCCTGGTGTAAATCGGGCAGTTGTTGTTGCCATCCTGTACCTGTCCTGCAGGTGTGATGTTCGGATGTACCGATCTTGTGCAGGTGTGTTACATGTGGTCTGCCATTGCGAGGATGTTCAGCTGTCCGTCCTGTCTCCCTCTAGTGCTGTCTTAGGCGTCTCAAAGTACGGACATTGCAATTAATTGCCCTGGCCACATCTGCAGTCCTCATGCCTCCTTGCAGCATGCCTAAGGCACGTCCACGCAGATGAGCAGGGACCCTGGGCATCTTTCTCTTGGTGTTTTTCAGAGTCAGTAGAAAGGCCTCTAGTGTCCTAAGTTTTCATAACTGTGACCTTAATTGCCTACCGTCTGTAAGCTGTTCGTGTCTTAACAACCGTTCCACAGGTGCATGTTCATTCATTATTTATGCATCATTGAACAAGCATGGGAAACAGTTTTCAAACCCTTTACAATGAAGATCTGTGAAGTTATTTGGATTTTTACGAATTATCTTTTAAAAACAGGGTCCTGAAAAAGGGACATTTCATTTTTTGCTGAGTATAGGTTTAGGTTTATACTAATGCCAACTTGTTGAATGTTTTATGATCATTATGTCCCATTCTTTTACTATTTTGCAGTGCTTCGTAATACAACTTCCGGTATTGAAGGGATCGCTGTTAACCAATCAATGAGCACCGTGCCTGAGACGTGGTAGCGCAATGGCGGACAGGAAGAAGTTAATTTTAAAAAACGTTGTAGGCGATAAACAAATGGGAAATGTTGGCACAACGTCGTCTAGCAAGGACATATCAAGATACAGAGACAACATTTGCATGATTTTGAATCTGCTCACAGACTTCGGGAGTGAGGTTGGTATAATAATGGTTTTACACACAATCTAATCCAGCTACAGTAGCGTCGATCACTGCAAGAGAGAAGCCCACGAGATGTGCAGCATATCTGTTCTTATCAAATATTAAATTATACAATGTTCAAAGAATGGTTTCACTGTATCTTGCTCGCTCCTCGGCAGCACAGTAGGCTGCTAGCTACAGACGACTCTACTGTTACACATCTTTACACTGAGCTGCACTGGGGTCGGAACTTAATCATGGTTACATTAAGACTGCATGGAGACGGTGGGAGATATGGATCAGAAAACGTACCTCAATGCAGGGATGGGGAAATGCCACTGCCCTCCAAATTGTACCTTTATCCACACGGCTCCATTGAGAAGATTGGAATACTGCTAGTTTCTTCTGGAAACTGCCATTTTGTTTTCATCCTAGCTAGCAGTAGCCACCTCAGCCTTTTTATCATCATTTTGGAGTGGCAGTGTCAGACAATCAGCACCGTTGTTGTTCAACATGACATGCCATTCCAAAATGGTACAATTTGGAGTACAGTGGCATTTCCCATCCCTGCATTTGACGTACATTTTCCAGTCCATATCTCGCGCCGGCTCCACGGTGTCTTAATGTAACAATGATTGTGTTCTGACCCCAGTGCAGCTCAGTGTATACAAGCTTAGAGGTAGGGTCGGTATCTTCTGCCAATGTTTACATATAGACTACTAGCTGGCTGTAGCAGTGTCTACATATAGACTACTAGCTGGCTGTAGCAGTGTCTACATATAGACTACTAGCAGTGTTTACATATAGACTACTAGCTGGCTGTAGCAGTGTTTCCATATAGACTACTAGCTGACTGTAGCAGTGTCTACATATAGACTACTAGCAGTGTTTACATATAGACTACTAGCTGGCTGTAGCAGTGTTTACATATAGACTACTAGCTGGCTGTAGCAGTGTCTACATATAGACTACTAGCAGTGTTTACATATAGACTACTAGCTGGCTGTAGCAGTGTCTACATATAGACTACTAGCAGTGTTTACATATAGACTACTAGCTGGCTGTAGCAGTGTTTACATATAGACTACTAGCAGTGTTTACATATAGACTACTAGCAGTGTTTACATATAGACTACTAGCTGGCTGTTTAGACTACTAGTGTCAGTGTTTACATATAGACTACTAGCTGGCTGTAGACAGTGTTTCCATATAGACTACTAGCTGGCTGTAGCAGTGTCTACATATAGACTACTAGCTGGCTGTTTAGACTACTAGCTGTGTAGCTGTTTACATATAGACTACTAGCAGTGTTTACATATAGACTACTAGCTGGCTGTAGCAGTGTTTACCATATAGACTACTAGCAGTGTTTCCATATAGACATATAGACAGTGTTTACATATAGACTACTAGCTGGCTGTAGCAGTGTTTACTACTACTATAGACCACTAGCAGTGTTTACATATAGACTACTAGCTGGCTGTAGCAGTGTTTCCATATAGACTACTAGCTGGCTGTAGCAGTGTCTACATATAGACTACTAGCAGTGTTTACATATAGACTACTAGCAGTGTTTCCATATAGACTACTAGCTGGCTGTAGCAGTGTTTACATATAGACTACTAGCAGTGTTTACATATAGACTACTAGCAGTGTTTACATATAGACTACTAGCAGTGTTTCCATATAGACTACTAGCTGGCTGTAGCAGTGTCTACATATAGACTACTGTTTAGACTAGCTGTTTGTTTACCATATAGACTACTAGCTGGCTGCAGTGTTTACATATAGACTACTAGCAGTGTTTACATATAGACTACTAGCTGGCTGTAGCAGTGTTTACATATAGACTACTAGCTGGCTGACTAGCAGTGTTTACATATAGACTACTAGCTGGCTGTAGCAGTGTCTACATATAGACTAGTGTTTACATATAGACTACTAGCTGGCTGTAGCAGTGTTTACTATACATATAGACTACTAGCAGTGTTTACATATAGACTACTACTAGCTGGCTGTAGTGTTTACATATAGACTACTAGCTGGCTGTAGCAGTGTTTACATATAGACTACTAGCTGACTGTAGCAGTGTTTACATATAGTGTTTACATATAGACTACTAGCAGTGTTTACATATAGACTACTAGCTGGCTGTACAGCAGTGTTTACATATAGACTACTAGCTGGCTGTAGCAGTGTCTACATATAGACTACTAGCAGTGTTTACATATAGACTACTAGCAGTGTTTACATATAGACTACTAGCTGGCTGTAGCAGTGTCTACATATAGACTACTAGCAGTGTTTACATATAGACTACTAGCTGACTGTAGCAGTGTCTACATATAGACTACTAGCAGTGTTTACATATAGACTACTAGCTGGCTGTAGCAGTGTTTACATATAGACTACTAGCTGGCTGTAGCAGTGTCTACATATAGACTACTAGCAGTGTTTACATATAGACTACTAGCTGGCTGTAGCAGTGTTTACATATAGACTACTAGCAGTGTTTACATATAGACTACTAGCTGGCTGTAGCAGTGTTTACATATAGACTACTAGCAGTGTTTACATATAGACTACTAGCTGGCTGTAGCAGTGTCTACATATAGACTACTAGCTGACTGTAGCAGTGTCTACATATAGACTACTAGCTGGCTGTAGCAGTGTCTACATATAGACTACTAGCTGACTTCACCGTCCCCTCCCCATAACATATTTCTTATCCTGTTTCCTTTCTTTACTGTGGGTATCAGACAACCTGAGGGTATTGGTGGAGTCCGAAGACCAGTCCACATCTTCAAAAAAGCAACCTATCAGAGGGCAACAACAAATACACTATTACCACAGTCTCCTCTGATGGGGAGATGACTGTAGACTCTGAGCCCGTTCTACCTGCATCTCAGCCAACCATGCCAGAGCTAGAGGAGGAGGGCAAGTTGCAAGTGATGGCCTCCTGTCGCAGGCTGATGATCTCAGGGTTCAGATCATAGCCAACAAATCAGAGGTTAGTGATTGTAGCTTTTGTCATTGGTCAGCTCCGCTCAGCTGTACTGAAGCTGCTGTTTATACAGGAGTATTCCTATTCTCTGCTAAAGCTAATGAATAATGATAAGTAATCGCCTCTGAGTGTGCAGCACACTTTGCAATAACATAGTAGTGAATCAAATGCTTGATCAAGACCTCATGATATGCCAGTTTAGCACAGAATAAAGGCCCCTTCAGAGTGCTGCTGTCAGGGAACGTGTGTGTGTGTGTGTGTGTGTGTGTGGTCACCGACTGCAGTGCGGTGGCAGGAGGACTTTGAGAGAGGGCCAGGCCATTCATAGATGATGAAGTGGATGCTCATTACTTTAGAGAGATTGCATGTGGATGATGGGCAAGAGGATGTCAGGGCTTGTATTGCATTGTGTATTTGTTTTGGTAGCCCAAAAAAAAAACGGATTTGTAGTGCAATTGAACATTTTTGGTATTCCGAATGTGAATAAATGTCATGTGCTGTTTGGATGAGAAGGATCCTTCCCCCTTTGCTTGGCCCTGGCTTATTACCATTTGTATTTGTATTTATTATGGATCCCCATTAGATGCTGCCAAAGCGTTTGCGCTTGAAACTGGATTTTAAAGAGTTAAACTTCACATAGACTAAAACGGACTGTGGTTTGATTTCAATAGCTCATCAATCCAGCCCTGTCACCCCTCTCTCTCCAACTATGTCTCCTCTCCTCTACTACTATAGACTGATAGGTGGATATCTGCATTTATAGAGCACAAGCCACTGGAGATCAATGAAGAAAAGGTGAGGGACTTTTGCAACATGATCGACTGAAATCAGGGTAAGAGTTGGTGTGAGTGTGAGATAGGGATGCAGCTTAAGCACCACCCTCTTCAACATACACTACCATTCAAAAGTTTGGGTCACTTAGAAATGTCCTTGTTTTTGAAAGAAAGCACATTTTTTGTCCATTAAAATAACATCAAATTAATCAGAAATACAGTGTAGACATTGTTATTGTTGTAAATTACTATTGTAGCTGGAAATGGCTGATTTTTAATGGAATATCTACATATGCGTACAACCATCTCGATTGTGTTACAATGGCACGTTGTGTTAGCAAATCCAAGTTTGACGAGTTTCAGAAGAAAGAAATTTGTTTCTGGCGATCTTGAGCCTGTAATCGAACCCAAAAATGCTGATGCTCCAGATACTCAACTAGTACAAAGAAGGACAGTTTTATTGCTTCTTTAAGCAGTACAATAGTTTTCAGCTGTGCCAATATAATTGCAAAAGGATTTTCTAATGATCAATTAGCCTTTGAAAATGATCAACTTTGATTAGCTAACACAACGTGCCATTGGAACACAGGAGTGGTGGTTGCTGATAATGGGCCTCTACGCCTATGTACAGTAGATGTTCCCTTAAGAATCTGTCATTTCCAGGTACAAAATTAATTTACAACATTAACAATGTCTACACTGTATTTCTGATCAAATGTAAGTTATTTTAATGGACAAAAAATGTACTTTTCTTTCAAAAACAAGGACATTTCAAAGTGACCCCAAACTTTTGAACGGTAGTGTACGTACAGCTGAAGTCGGGAGTTTACATACACTTAGGTTGGAGTCATTAAAACTTGTTTCTCAACCACTCCACAAATTCTTGTTAACTTCTTGGTTTTTTCACGTCCGGATGAAATGCATGCCCAAATTCAACTGCCTGCTACTCATCCCCAGAAGAGAAGATATGCATATTATTAGTAGATTTGGATAGAAAGCACTCTGAAGTTTCTAAAACTGTTTGAATCATGTCTGTGAGTATTACAGAACTTATTTAGCATGCGAAACCCCAAGGACAAACCATTCAGATTTAATTTTTTTTAGGTCACACTCTTTTCAATGGATTTTCATTGGGAATCCAGATTTCTAAGGGACCTTCTTGCAATTCCTATCGCTTCCACTGGATGTCAACAGTCTTTAGAAATTGGTTGAGGTTATTCCTTTGTGTAATGAAGAAGTACGGCCATCTTGAACGAGGGTCACTTGAAGTGTACTTTTAGATAGAGGCGCATGACCAGAAAGCATGCTACTGTTTGTTTTCTTCCTGTATTGAACACAGATCATCCCGTCTTCAATTTTATCAATTATTTACGTAAAGAAATACATCAAATCAAATGTATTTATATAGCCCTTCGTACATCAGCTGATATCTCAAAGTGCTGTACAGAAACCCAGCCTAAAACCCCAAACAGCAAGCAATGCAGGTTTAGAAGCATGGTGGCTAGGAGAAACTCCCTAGAAAGGCCAAACCTAGGAAGAAACCTAGAGAGGAACCAGGCTATGTGGGGTGGCCAGTCCTCTTCTGGCTGTGCCGGGTGGAGATTATAACAGAACATGGCCAAGATGTTCAAATGTTCATAAATGACCAGCATGGTCAAATAATAATAAGGCAGAACAGTTTAAACTGGAGCAGCAGCACGGCCAGGTGGACTGGGGACAGCAAGGAGTCATCATGTCAGGTAGTCCCGAGGCATGGTCCTAGGGCTCAGGTCCTCCGAGAGAGAGAAAGAAAGAGAGAAAGAGAGAATTAGAGAGAGCACACTTAAATTCACACAGGACACCGAATAGGACAGGAGAAGTACTCCAGATATAACAAACTGACCCTAGCCCCCCGACACATAAAAACTACTGCAGCATAAATACTGGAGGCTGAGAGAGGAAGACACTGTGGCCCCATCCGAGGACACCCCCGGATAGGGCCAAACAGGAAGGATATAACCCTACCCACTTTGCCAAAGCACAGCCCCCACACTACTACAGGGATATCTTCAACCACCAACTTACCATCCTGAGACAAGGCCGAGTATAGCCCACAAAAAAAGATCTCCGCCACGGCACAACCCAAGGGGGGGCGCCAACCCAGACAGGAAGATCACATCAAGTTGTATTACAAAGGTAGTTTGAAATGTTTTGGCAAAGTTTACAGGTAACTTTTGAGATATTATGTAGTCACGTTGCGCAAGTTGGAACCAGTGTTTTTCTGGATCAAACACACCAAATAAATGGACATTTTGGATATATATCGACGGAATTAATCTAACAAAAGGACCATTTGTGATGTTTATGGGACATATTGGAGTGCCAACAAAAGAAGCTCGTCAAAGGTAAGGCATGAATTATATTTTCATTTCTGTATTTTGTGTCGCGCCTGCAGGGTTGAAATATGGTTTCTCTCTTTGTTTACGGAGGTGCTATCCTCAGATAATAGCATTGTTTGCTTTCACCGAAAAGCCTTTTTGAAATCTGACATGTTGGCTGGATTCACAACAAGTGTAGCTTTAATTTGCTATCTTGCATGTGTGATTTAATGAAAGTTAGATTTTTATATTGATTTATTTGAATTTGGCGCTCTGCATCTTCCCTGGCTTTTGGCCAGGTGGGACGCTAGTCCACATATCCCAGAGAGGTTAACAAACTATAGTTTTGGCAAGTCGGTTAGGACATCTACTTTGTGCATGACACAAGTCATTTTTCCAACAATTGTTTATAGACATATTATTTCACTTAGAATTCACTGTATCACAATTCCAGTGGGTCAGAAGTTTACATACACTAAGTTGACTGTGCCTTTAAACAGCTTGGAAAACTCCAGAAATGATGTCATGGTATTAGAAGCTTCTGATAGGCTAACTGACATAATTTGAGTCAATTGGAGGTGTACCTCTGTATGTATTTCAAGGGCTACATTCAAACTCAGTGCCTCTTTGCTTGAATTAATTGGAAAATAAAAAGAAATCAGCCAAGACCTCAGAAAAAAAAAATCTGGTTCATCCTTGGGAGCAATTTCCAAACGCCTGATGGTACCACGTTCACCTGTACAAACAATAGTGCGCAAGTATAAACACCATGGGACCGCGCAGCCTTCATACCGCTCAGGAAGGAGACGCGTTCTGCCTTCTAGAGATGAAAGTACTTTGAAGCGAAAAGTGCAAAACAATCCCAGAACAACAGCAAATGACCTTGTGAAGATGCTGGAGGAAACGGGTACAAAAGTATCTATATCCACAGTAAAACGAGTCCTATGTTGACATAACCTGAAAGGCTGCTCAGCAAGGAAGAATCCACTGCTCCAAAACCGCCATAAAAAAGCCAGACTACGGTTTGCAACTGCACATGGGGACAAAGATCGTACTTTTTGGAGAAATGTCCTCTGGTCTGATGAAATAAAAATAGAACTGTTTGGCCATAATGACCATCGTTATGTTTGGAGGAAAAAGGGGGATGCTTGCAAGCCGAAGAACGCCATCCCAACCGTGAAGCACGGGGGTGGCAGCATCATGTTGTGGGGGTGCTTTGCTGCGGGAGGGACTGGTGCACTTCACAAAATAGATTGCATCATGAGGATAGAAAATTCTGTAGATATATTGAAGCAACATCTCAAGACATCAGTCAAGAAGTAAAGCTTGGTCGCAAATGGGTCTTTCAAATGGACAATGACCCCAAGCATTCTTCCAAAATAGCTTTAAGGACAACAAAGTCAAGATATTGGAGTGGCCATCACAAAGCCCTGACCTCAATCCTATAGAAAATGTGTGGGCAGAACTGAAAAAGTGTGTGCGAGCAATGAGGCCCACAAACCAGACTCAGTTACACCAGCTCTGTCAGGAGGAATGGGCCAAAATTCACCCAACTTATTGTGGGAAGCTTGTGGAAGGCTACCCGAAACATTTGACCCAAGTTTAAATTGTTTAAGGCAATGCTACCAAATACTAATTGAGTGTATGTAAACTTCTGACCCACTGGAAATGTGATAAAAGAAATAAAAGCTGAAATAAATCATTCTCTCTACTATTATTCTGACATTTCACATTCTTAAAATAAATTGACGATCCTAACTGCCCTAAGACAGGAAATCTTTGCTAGGATTAAATGTCATGAATTGTGAAAAACTGAGTTTGTAAATGTATTTGGCTAAAGTGTATGTGAACTTCCAACTACAAGTGTATCAACAAATTGGCGAGGGCACGAGAACAGTCTGCTGCACCATGCCTTACCTTACTAGAATCTGGAGTCAATGATGATCTGGTGCTTCTGTCATCAACCAAGGAGGGCCTACAGCAGTACCTAGATCTTCTGCATAGATTATGTAAGACCTGGGTCCTGACAGTAAATCTCAGTAACACAAACATAATGGTGTAATAAAAAAGGTCCAGTTGCCAGGACCACAAATACAAATTCCATCTAGACACCGTTGCCCTACAGCATACAAAAAAATGATGCCTAAATATCAACGTCACATGTAACTTCCACAAAGCTGTGAACGATCTGAGAGACAAGGAAAGAAGGGCCTTCTATGCCATCAAAAGGAACACAAAATTTGACATACCAATTAGGATCTGGCTAAAAATACTTGAATCAGTTATAGAACCCATTGCCCTTTATGGTTGTGAGGTCTGGGGTCCGCTCACCAAGAAAGAATTCACAAAATACTGCAAACACCAAATTGAAAATCTGCATGCAGAGTTCTGCAAAAATATCCCCTGTGTACAAAACAGCAAATAATGCATGCAGAGGAGAATTAGGCTGATACCCGCTAATTATCAAAATCCAGAAAAGAGTCGTTAAATTCTACAACCACCTAAAAGGAAGTGTCCCCTAAGCAAGCTGGTCCTGGGGCTCTGTTCACAAACAAATCCCACAGAGCCACAGGACAGCAACACAATTAAACCCAACCAAATCATGAGAAAACAAAAAGATAATGACTTTACACATTGGAAAGAATTAACATAAAAAGTGATCAAACTAGAATGCTATTTGGCCCTAAACAGAGTTCACAGTGGCAGAATACCTGACCACTGTGACTGACACAAACTTAAGGAAAGCTTTTTCAGAAAGGCCACCGTAGGCAGACCTGGCTCTCAAGAGAAGACAGGCTATGTGCACACTGCCCACAAAATTAGGTGGAAACTGAGCTGCACTTCCTAACCTCCTGCCAAATGTTTGACCATATTAGAGACACATATTTCCCTCAGACTCCACAGACCCACAAAGAATATGAAAACAAATCCAATTTTGATAAACTCCCATATCTATTGGGTGAAATACCACACTGTGCCATCACATCAGCAAGATTTGTGACCTGTTGCCACAAGAAAAGGGAAACCAGTGAAGAACAAACACCATTGTAAATTACAACCCATATTTACAGTGCCTTCGGAAAGTATTCAGACCTCTTGACTTTTTCCACATTTTGTTACGTTACAGCCATAAAGTGGATAAATAAATAAAAATCTACAAACAATAACCCATAATGATAAAGCGAAAACAGGTTAAATTATTTACAGAAGTGTTCAGGCCCTTTGCTATGAGACTCGAAATTGAGCTCAGGGGTATCCTGTTTCCATTGATCATCCTTGAGATGTTTGTACAACGTGATTGGAGTCCACCTGTGGTTAATTCAATTGATTTAGATATGATTTAGACAAGTGTGTGCCTTTCCATCTATATAAGGTCCCACAGTTGACAGTGCGTGTCAGCGCAAAAACCAAGCTATGAGGTCGGAGGAATTATCTTTAGAGTTCCGAGACAGGATTGTGTCGAGGCACAGATCTGGGGAAGGGTACCAAAACATTTCTGCAGCATTGAAGGTCCCCAAGAACACAGTGGCCTCCATCATTCTTAAATGGAAGAACTTTGGAACCACTGAGACTCTTCCTAGAGGTGGCCACCCAGCCAAACTGAGCAATTGGAGGAGAAGGCCTTGGCAGGGAGGTGACCAAGAACCCGATGGTCACTCTGACAGGGCTCCAGAGTTCCTCTGTGGCGATGAGAGAACCTTCCAGAAGGACAATCATCTCTACAGTACTCCACCAATCAGGCCATTATGGTAGAGTGGCCAGACGGAAGCCACTCAGTAAAGGGCACATGACAGCCCTCTTGGAGTTTGCCAAAAGGCACCAAAAGACTCTCAGACCATGAGAAACAATATTCTCTGGTCTGATGAAACGAAGATTGAACTCTTTGGCCTGAATGTTAAGCGTCACGTCTGGAGGAAACCTGACACTATCCCTACGGTGAAGCATGGTGGTGGCAGAATCGTGCTGTGGGGATGTTATTCAGCGGCAGGGACTGGGAAACTAGTCATGATCAAGGCAGAGATGAATGGAGCAAAGTACAGAGAGATCCTTGATGAAAACCTGCTCCAGAGAGCTCAGGACCTCAGACTGGGATGAAGGTTCACAGTCCAACAGGACAACGACCCTAAGCACACAGCCAAGACAATGCAGGAGAGGCTTCGGAACAAGTCTCTGAATGTTCTTGAGTGGCCCAGCCAGAGCCCAGACTTCAAACCGATTGAACATCTCTGGAGAGGCCTGAAAATAGCTGTGCAGCAACGCTCCCCATCCAACCTGACAGAGCTTGAGAGGATCTGCAGAGAAGAATAGGAGAAACACGCCAGATACAGGTGTGCCAAGCTTGTAACATCATATCAAAGAAGACACGAGGCTGTAATAGCTGCCAAGGGTGCTTAACTCAACAAAGTACTGAGTAAAGGGTCTGAATAATTATATAAATGTGATATTTTTTATTTGTAATAAATTAGTAAACATTTCAAAAAAGAAAAAAGAAAAAAAGAATTGCTTTGGCATTATGGGCTATTGTGTGTAGATTGATGGGGGAAAAATGATTTAATCCATTTTAAAATAAGGCTGTAACATAACAACGTGTGACATGTGAAACAAGTCAAGGGGTCTGAGTACTTTCCGAAGGTATTGTATGTTTATTTTTTTCCTTAACTATTTGCATGTCGCTACAACACTGTATAGACATAGTATAACATTTTAAACGTCTTTATTATTTTGTAACTTGTGTGAGGGTAATGTTTACTGTTAAGTGTTTATTTCACTTTTGTTTTCCATTTCACATGCTTTGGCAATGTAAACATATGTTTCCCATGCCCATAAAGCCTCTTGAATTGAATTGAGAGAGAGTTGGGTGCCGGGTAGCGAGGCTGTGACAGCACACAGATTGGCAATGTTTGGGAGAGTGCTGATTTCCACAGACAGAGAGGTGAGAGGTCAGACTGAACTGTTGTAATAGTGAGACTGAAGTAGCTAACACACGCCCCAAAATAGGACCAGCTTTGTCCAGCTGCTTTGAACATTAGAGACAAGTTTGTTGTTGTTTTCTTTGGCAGAGACAAGTTTGTTGTTGTTTAGTCTTTCAAATCAAATTGGCAATCAAAATGATGTGAAATTCAAATCAAATTGATTAGTCACATGGCCAGTTCAAATCAAATTGAAGTCACATGGCCAGTTCAAATCAAATTGTCACATGGCCAGTTCAAATCAAATTGTATTAGTCACATGGCCAGTTCAAATCAAATTGTATTAGTCACATGGCCAGTTCAAATCAAATTGTATTAGTCACATGGCCAGTTCAAATCAAATTGTATTAGTCACATGGCCAGTTCAAATCAAATTGTATTAGTCACATGGCCAGTTCAAATCAAATTGTATTAGTCACATGGCCAGTTCAAATCAAATAGTATTAGTCACATGCGCCGAATACTAGAGGTGTAGACCTTACAGTGAAATGCTTACTTACGAGCCCCTAACCAATAATGCAGTTGAAAAAAGACAGATACGAAATAAATGTAACAAGTAATTAAAGAGCAGCAGTAAATTAACTATAGCGAGACTATATACAGGGGGTACCGGTACAGAGTCAATGTGCTGGGGCACCGATTAGTTGAGGTAATATGTACATGTAGGTAGAGTTATTAAAGTGACTATACATAGATGATAACAACAGAGAGTAGCAGCGGTGTAAAAGAGGGGGGAGGGCAATGCAAATCATCTGGGTAGCAATGTGATTAGGTGTTCAGGAGTCTTCTGGTTTAGGGGTAGAATCTGTTTAGAAGCCTCTTGGCGCTCCAGTACCGCTTGCTGTGCGGTAGTAGAGAGAACAGTCTATGACTAGGGTGGCTGGAGTCTTCGCCAATTACGCCTGGTATAGTGGTCCTGGATTGCGGGAAGCTTGTCCCCAGTGATGTACTGGGCTGTTTACACTACCCTCTGTAGTGCCTTGCGGGTCAGAGGCCGAGCAGTTGCCATACCAGGCAGTGATGCAACCATGCTCTCGATGGTGCAGCCATAGAACCTTTTGAGGATCTGAGGACCCATGCCAAATATTTTCAGTCCCCTGAGGGGTATAGGTTTTATCGTACCCTCTTCATGACTGTCTGGTGTGCTTGGACCATGTTAGTTCCTTGGTGTCCACATCACCAACGAACTAACATGGTCCATGCACACCAATGAAGAGGGTACGACAAAACCTATTCCCCCTTGAAGCTCTCAACCTGCTCCCCTGCAGCCCTGTTGATGAGAATGGGGGAGTGCTCGGTCCTCTTCTTCCTGTAGTCCACAATCATTTCCTTTGTCTTGATCATGCTGAGGGAGAGGTTGTTTCCCTGGCACCATACAACCAGGTCTCTGACCTCCTTATAGGCTGTCTGGTCATTGTCGGTGATTAGGCCTACCATTGTTGTGTCATCAGAAAACTTAATGATTGTGTTGGAGTCTTGCTTGGCTGTGCAGTTATGAGTGAACAGGGAGTACAGGAGGGGACTGAGCACGCACCCCTGAGGGGCCCCTGCGTTGAGGATCAGCGTTGCCGATGTGTTATCTACCCTTACCACCTGTCAGGAAGTCCAGGATCCAGTAGTAGAGGGAGGTGTTTAGTCCCAGGGTCCTTAGCTTATCGATGAGCTTTGAGGGCACTATGGTGTTGAATGCTGAGCTGTAGTCACTGAATAGCATTCTCATATAGGTGTTCCTTTTGTCCAGGTGGGAAAGGGCAGTGCGGAGTGCAATAGAGATTGCATCATCTGTGGATCTGTTGGGGAGGTATGCAAATTGAAGTGGGTCTAGTGTTTCTGGGATAATGGTATTGATGTTAGCCATGACCAGCCATTCAAAACACTTCATGGCTACAGACGTGAATGCTAGTCATTTAGGCAGGTTACCTTAGTGTTCTTTGGCACAGGCCCTATGGTGGTCTGCTTAAAACATGTTGGTATTACAGACTCGGACAGGAAGAGGTTGAAAATGTCAGTGAAGACACTTGCTAGCTTGTCAGCGCATGCTCGCAGTACACATCCTGGTAATCTGTCTGGCCCTGCAGCCTTGTGAATGTTGACCTGTTTAAAGGTCTTACTCACATTGGCTGCGGAGAGCGTGATGACACAGTCTTCCGGAACAGCTGGTGCTCTCATGCATGTTTCAGTGTTATTTCCCTCGACGCGAGCATAGAAGTAGTTTACCTCATCTGCTAGGCTCGTGTCACTGGGCAGCTCTCGGCTGTGCTTCCCTGCCTCATCCGACAAGAGTCCGAGCCGGTGTAATACGATTCAATCTTAGTCCTGTGTTGATGCTTTGCCTGTTTGATGGTTCATTGGAGGGTATAGCGGGATTTCTTATAAGCTTCCAGGTTAGAGTCCCGCTCCTTGAAAGTGGCAGCTCTAGCCTTTAGCTCAGTGCAGATGTTGCCTGTAATCCATGGCTTCTGGTTGGGGTATGTACATACGGTCACTGTGGGGACGCCGTCATCGATGCACTTATTGTTGAAGCCAATGACTGATGTGCTGTACTCCTCAATGTCATCGGTGGAATCCCGGAACATATTCCAGTCTGTGCTAGCCAAACAGTCCTGTAGCTTAGCATCTGCATCTGACCACTTTTTTTATTGATCTTGTCACTGGTGCTCCCTGCTTTAATTTTTGCTTGTCAGCAAGAATCAGGAGGATATAATTCTGGTCAGATTTTCCAAATGGAGGGCAAGGGAGAGCTTTATATGCATCTCTGTGTGTGGAGTAAAGGTGGTCCAGAGTTTTTTCCCCCCTCTGGTTGCACATTTAACATGCTGATAGAAATTTGGTAAGACATATTTAAGTTTCCCTGCATTAAAGTCCCCAACTACTAGGAGCGCCGACT
The DNA here is from genome assembly GCF_018296145.1 of Oncorhynchus tshawytscha. Lineage (NCBI taxonomy): Eukaryota > Metazoa > Chordata > Actinopteri > Salmoniformes > Salmonidae > Oncorhynchus > Oncorhynchus tshawytscha. The sequence continues at coordinate 13,075,077 of NC_056436.1, read as the reverse complement.
CTGGGTAAGCGTTTGCTTGTTTGCTTATTGCGCAATACAGCTCATTCAGTGCTGTCTTAGTGCCAGCATCAGTCTGTGGTGGTATGTAAACAGCTATGAAAAATACAGATGAAACTCTCTAGGTAGATAGTGTGGCTTATCATGAGATACTCTACCTCAGGTGAGCAATAGCTTGAGACTTCCTTAGATATTGTGCACCAGCTGTTATTTACAAAAATACATAGTCCTCTGCCCCTTGTCTTAACAGACGCCGCTCTTCTATCCTGCCGGTACAGCGTATAACCAGCCAGCGTATGTTGATCGTGTCATCGTATAGCCACGTCTTCGTGAAGCATAAGATATTACAGTCTTGAATGTCCCGTTAGTAATTTAATCTTCCGCGTAGGTCATCTATTTTTTTGTCCAAAGATTGCACGTTTGCTAGCAGAATGGAAGGAAGTGGGGCTTTATTTGATTGCCCACAAATTCTCAGAAGGCAGCTCGCCCTCCGGCCCCTTTTTCTCCACCTCCTCTTCACACAAATTACGGGGATCTGGGCCTGTTCCCGAGGAAGCAGTATATCATTTGCGTCGGGCCCGTCAGACTCGTTAAAGGAAAAAAATAATTCTGCAAGTCCGTCGTGAGTAATTGCAGTCCTGATGTCCAGAAGTTATTTTCGGTCATAACAGACGGTAGCGGGAACATTATGTACAAAATAAGTTCCAAACAACACAAATAAACAATCAGTTGGGGGCACGTAAAACGTCTACCTTCTTCTCCGGCGCCATTTTTATTAATTTTAAACTGATGGGTCACCAGTTAATAAAGGCCACACAATTTATATTCCAAATGTGTGTGTGTGTGTGTGTGTGTGTACACACTACCGGTCAAAGGTTTTACAACACCTACTCATTCAAGTTTTTATTTATTTAAATGTTTTACTATTTTCTACATTGTAGAATAATAGTGAAGACATTAAAACTATGAAATAACACACATGGAATCATGTAGTAACCAAAAAAGTGTTAAATAAATCTAAATATACAGTGGGGCAAAAAAGTATTTAGTCAGCCACCAATTGTGCAAGTTCTCCGACTTAAAAAGATGAGAGAGGCCTGTAATTTTCATCATAGGTAAACTTCAACTATGACAGACAAAATGAGAAAAAAAATCCAGAAAATCACATTGTAAGATTTTTTATGAATTTATTTGCAAATTATGGTGGAAGATAAGTATTTTGAACTTGTTCTCAACTAGCCTACCTGGTTAAATAAAGGTGAAATAAATAAAGAAATAAAAAATATATAAACTGAAATTGAAAATGTTCACTTCAATGTCAAGAAATTGCCTGGACTAAATAGTTCAAAATTCTAATTAATTTGGTTGGAGGCAAGTGATGCTCATTTACCGTGTAATTTATCTCACCTGTGGTAGTTGCAGGTGCCTACAGAGTAAAAATAACAATTCAACCAGTTTTGAAAAGAGAAAACAGAACATTCTGCTCCGTAGACGGGTTGACTAACAACGTCACAAAAACTATGCACGCGCATTGATGTGGCCAGAAGCCACCTTATGATTCAACGGTCAAATAGCTAGCAACAATGACAAGAGGCTGTCATGTGGAGAATCATAGTGGGATTGTTGTATCTCGTTATTGATACCGTGTCTTGTTTTTTTTTTTTTTTACTGATTTCATGTCAATGCTAATATGGCAAACATTTGCTAGCTTATCTAGCCAGCTAGCTAGCAAGTGCTTGTTGTGCAAATGTATTCATGTTTTCAAAAAACATTTGGAGACTAAATATATTTTACATGTCGTCATCATTGTCTGTTTTGCCCCATAGTTGCATACGTGCCGGTTTAGTTGCTAAACAACCCGTCTATTACACTCCATTGCCACCCTTGCACTTAACAATCAGTGGAGGCTGCTGAGGAAGGACATCAGATAACAAAAGCTGGAATGGAGCGAATAGAATGGCATCAAACACATAGACACCATGAAAAGCATGTGTTTTGATGAATTCGATACCATTCCACTCCAGACGTTACCACAAACCCGTCCTCCCCAATTAAGGTGCCACCAACCTCCTGTGGCGCCAATGTATTTGACCGTAACTGTATGTGGATATACTTGTAGGCCTATGAAGAGGTGCACCAGGAATGACTGTTGTTGTTCTTATCTCCCATGTTGGCAGCCGGATGGGAAGATCAGTGCGGTCAAAACAGCCCTACTGAAAAGGATGGGAGAGTTTGGGCTGATAGCGTATGTCACAGTGTCCCCTCTGATCCCCAACCTTTGACCTTCACACACATACCACCACTTTGGGGAACAGATGTTGAATGCTGACATAGTTTTATTGAGTACAATGATTGGAACCGAAGGTCTTCGTCAGGCTGCAAGATTCTACCTTGTAGAAGACCTGTAGATCCTACCTTGTAGAAGACCTGTAGATCCTACCTTGTAGAAGACCTGTAGATCCTACCTTGTAGAAGACCTGTAGATCCTGCCTTGTAGAAGACCTGTAGATCCTGCCTTGTAGAAGACCTGTATATCCTGCCTTGTAGAAGACCTGTAGATCCTGCCTTGTAGAAGACCTGTAGATCCTGCCTTGTAGAAGACCTGTAGATCCTACCTTGTAGAAGACCTGTAGATCCTGCCTTGTAGAAGACCTGTAGATCCATCAATTGTTTACAGACAGATTATTTCACTTATAATTCACTGTATCACAATTCCAGTGTGTCAGAAGTTTACATACACTAAGTTGACTGTGCCTTTAAACAGCTTTTCCAGAAAATGATGTCATGGCTTTACGAGCTTCTGATAGGCTAATTGACATAATTTGAGTCAATTGGAGGTGTACCTGTGGATGTATTTCAAGGCCTAACTTCAAACTCAGTGCCACTTTGCTTGACATCATGGGAAAATCAAAAGAAATCAGCCATCCTCGGGTTCATCCCTGGGAGCAATTTCCAAACGCCTGAATGTATCACGTTCATCTGTACAACCAATAGTACGCAAGTATTAACACCATGGGACCACGCAGCCATCATACCTCTCAGGAAGGAGACGCATTCTGTCTTCTAGAGATGAACGTACTTTGGTGTGAAAAGTGCAAATCAATCCCAGAACAACAGCAAAGGACCTTGTGAAGATGCTGGAGGAAACGGGTACAAAAGTATCTATATCCACAGTAAAACAAGTCCTATATCGACATAACCTGAAAGGCCGTTCAGCATGGAAGAAGCCACAAAACCGCCATAAAAAAGCCAGACTACGGTTTGCAACTGCACATGGGGACAAAGATCATACTTTTGGAAAAATGTCCTCTGGTCTGATGAAACAAAAATACAACTGTTTGGCTATAATGACCATCGTTATGCTTGGAGGGAAAAGGGGGATGCTTGCAAGCCGAAGGACACCATCCCAACCGTGAAGCACGGGGAGGGCAGCATCATGATGTGGGGGTGCTTTGCTGGAGGAGGGACTGGTGCACTTCACAAAATAAATGGCATCATGAGGTAGGAAAATTATGTGGATATATTGAAGCAAGATCTCAAGACATCAGTCAGGAAGTTAAAGCTTGGTGGCAAATGGGTCTTCCAAATGGACAATGACCCCAAGCATACTTCCAAAGTTGTGGCAAAATGGCTTAAGGACAACAAAGTCAAGGTATTGGAGTGGCCATCACAAGGCCCTGACCTCAATCCCATAGAAAATGTGTGGGCAGAACTGAAAAAGCATGTGCGAGCAAGGAGGCCTGCAAACCTGACTCGGTTACACCAGCTCTGTCAGGAGGAATGGGCCAAAATTCACCCAAATTATTGTGGGAAGCATGTGGAAGGCTACCTGAAATGATTGACCCAAGTTAAACAATTTTAAAGGCAATGCTACTAAAAACTAATTGAGTGTATGTAAACTTCTGACCCACTGGGAATGTGATGAAAGAAATAAAAGCTGAAATAAATCCTTCTCTCTACTATTATTCTGACATTCCACATTCTTAATATAAAGTGGTGATCCTAACTGACCTAAGACAGGAATTTTTACTCGGATTAAATGTCAGGAATAGTGAAAAACTGAGTTTAAATGTATTTGGCTAAAGTATATATGAACTTCTGACTTCAACTGTATTTATCTTTCATGACTTAACTTTTAGGATCTTGTACCTGCATTCATCTGAACTGCATATTGTCAACCGGAAACCCTGAAATTATCAAGATGGGAGAACAGTTATTCTAGTACTTATACTTTTTTCTTTCCCTGTTGTGTTAAGTGCGTTTTACAACGGGTGGGCCTAATCCTGAATGCTAATTGGTTAAAACTGCTTTCCAGCCGGTGTCTATTCCACAAGGTACCACCAGCTAAATCTATGATGTTAAAATGCCTACTTACTCTACAATCTGACTGTGGAATCCACCGTCTCATCAGCCCATCAACCCTGTAACATTATTTTTAAATGTAAATGTTTTATTTAACTTTATTTAAATAGGCAATGATTGTTTTGTAAATAAATGATATTTTGGCAAACATGTTGAAGGGGACTTTGATTCATGGTTCTAATCACACACACTGTACAAGTGTAACACCAGCCTGGTCACCCATGAGACCGGTCAGTATTCAATGTTTATCCATGTCCGAGGACATCGGGAGAGGCTGTGGAAACTGGCCAGTAGGGGAGACAGTGAGCGCTGTTACCTTAAAAGGTTTCAGTTTTGGTAGGGCTTTGTGGAGGGGGATGGTGGATGGTTATAAACATCTCCCTCTGATTCTAAAGGTTGCGAGTTCGAATCCAGTAATGAAAAGCTTTTATTTATATATATATATATATATATATATATATTTATATTTTAAGCCTGTCCCAAACCTTAACCATTTATTTTAGTTTTAAGCCTGTCCACCTTAAACCACCTTAACCATTCAGAGTTGATGCATCACCTTAAGAATGTTGAGTTGATGCATCACCTTAAGAATGTTGAGTTGATGCATCACCTTAAGAATGTTGAGTTGATGCATCACCTTAAGAATGTTGAGTTGATGCATCACCTTAAGAATGTTAAGTTGATGCATAAATGTAACCTTAAAAACATCAGCATTTGACGTTTGGAACAACTTTGAAATTTGATGTTTGAAAAAAATGGGTTGAACGTCTAATTCTGACGCAGAGCTGGTAGGTTATATATATATATATATACACACACACCGTGTTATACACACACACACACACACACACACACACACACACACACACACACACACACACACACACACACACACACACACACGTGTTATACACACACACACACACACACACACACACACACACACACACACCGTGTTATACACACACACACACACACCGTGTTATACACACACACACACACACACCGTGTTATACACACACACACACACACACACACACCGTGTTATACACACACACACACACACACACGTGTTATACACACACACACACACACACACCGTATTATACACACACACATACACACCGTGTTATACACACACACACACACCGTGTTATACACACACATACACACACCGTGTTACACACATACACACACACACACCGTGTTATACACACACACACACACACAACGTGTTATACACACACACACACACACACACACACACCGTGTTATACACACACACACACCGTGTTATACACACACACACACACACCGTGTTATACACACACACACCGTGTTAGACACACACACACCGTGTTATACACACACACACACACCGTGTTAGACACACACACACACCGTGTTAGACACACACACACACCGTGTTATACACACACACACACACCGTGTTATACACACACACACACACACCGTGTTAGACACACACACACCGTGTTAGACACACACATTGTACATGAACAGTGTTCGACACAAACACACACAGTACATTGACAGTGTTAGTCATACACACAGTTAATCAGTTCGCAATTAATTTTCCTTTTCTAAGTTATGTTGTACATAACTTAAAAGGTTTAAATTGACCTCTGTGAGGTAATTCATATAAAAGGGTGTCGGTGGGAATCTGCAAACTCAATAAATGATTTTGCAGGGGGCCACCTTAAAACCTACATGCTCTGCTCACTGGGAACTTTGAATCAACAGCCCATTTTAAAGTACAGTAGTTCATAGTTAGGAATTCAGGTTTGCCATTTGTGAATCTGTCCATATATAATGAGATGTTATGTACAGTGTGTGTACGTGAACAAGTCTATTAAGGTGTGTGTGTGTGTACACATCTATTTAGTTGCGTGTGTATTGAGTTGCGTATTTCTCGGTGTGTGTGTGTGTGTAATTGGGGTGTGTCAGAGACGGAGTGCACCTGTATCAGCTGGCTGGCTGTCTGTCTGCTTTGCTGTGAAGCTGAGGATCACCATGATGTCTATCATTATAACAAATGATTACTAGATCTCTGTCTCCACAGCACAATGCATGGAGCCCTGAGGCCTCCCAGACACACAACACAGTTATGGAAATTGCTCTCTGTACCTGCAGGCATAAATCGATGTGTGAAAGCTAGATTAGTGTTCACAGCCATACGACTAGACAAGCTTATCGCAGGATATAGAATTACTATTGATTGTCATTAAATCTGCCAAATGTATCTATGGCTTGCAATGATTGGGTTTCAAAAAGCAATAGGATGTGTAACATCTTGTGGAATTTAAATCATGTATTGTACAGTAATCCTTATTTTCTGATTCTAATTTTACATTTCGTATTTCACCCGGCTAGGTAACCCTGCACCTTAGATGCTGCTGCTCCATATACATAGACTTAAAATCACTGGCCACTTTAATAATGGAACACTGGTCACTCTAATGTTTACATATTTATGCTTTACTCATCTCGTATGTACATAGTGTATTCTATTCTACTGTAGGCCACTTCGACATTGCTCATCCTAATATTTATATATTCCTTAATTCCATTGTTTTACCATTTAGGTTTGTGTGTATTGCTGTGAATTGTTAGATATTACTGTTAAATATTACTGCACTGTTGGTGCTAGAAACACAAGCATTTTACTACACCCGCTAAACATGTGTATGTGACCAATAACATCTGCTAAACATGTGTATGTGAACAATAACATCTGATAAATATGTGTATGTGACCAATAACATCTGATAAATATGTGTATGTGACCAATAACATCTGATAAATATGTGTATGTGACCAATAACATCTGATAAATATGTGTATGTGACCAATAACATCTGATAAATATGTGTATGTGACCAATAACATCTGATAAATATGTGTATGTGACCAATAACATCTGATAAATATGTGTATGTGACCAATAACATCTGATAAATATGTGTATGTGACCAATAACATCTGATAAATATGTGTATGTGACCAATAACATCTGATAAATATGTGTATGTGACCAATAACATCTGATAAATATGTGTATGTGACCAATAACATCTGATAAATATGTGTATGTGACCAATAACATCTGCTAAACATGTGTATGTGACCAATAACATCTGCTAAACATGTGTATGTGACCAATAACATCTGATAAATATGTGTATGTGACCAATAACATCTGATAAATATGTGTATGTGACCAATAACATCTGATAAATATGTGTATGTGACCAATAACATCTGATAAATATGTGTATGTGAACAATAACATCTGCTAAACATGTGTATGTGACCAATAACATCTGCTAAACATGTGTATGTGACCAATAACATCTGATAAACATGTGTATGTGACCAATAACATCTGCTAAACATGTGTATGTGACCAATAACATCTGATAAACATGTGTATGTGACCAATAACATCTGCTAAACATGTGTATGTGACCAATAACATCTGCTAACCATGTGTATGTGACCAATAACATCTGATAAATATGTGTATGTGACCAATAACATCTGATAAATATGTGTATGTGACCAATAACATCTGCTAACCATGTGTATGTGACCAATAACATCTGATAAACATGTGTATGTGACCAATAACATCTGATAAATATGTGTATGTGACCAATAACATCTGATAAACATGTGTATGTGACCAATAACATCTGATAAATATGTGTATGTGACCAATAACATCTGATAAATATGTGTATGTGACCAATAACATCTGATAAATATGTGTATGTGACCAATAACATCTGATAAATATGTGTATGTGACCAATAACATCTGCTAAACATGTGTATGTGACCAATAACATCTGCTAAACATGTGTATGTGACCAATAACATCTGATAAACATGTGTATGTGACCAATAACATCTGATAAATATGTGTATGTGACCAATAACATCTGCTAAACATGTGTATGTGACCAATAACATCTGCTAAACATGTGTATGTGACCAATAACATCTGCTAAACATGTGTATGTGACCAATAACATCTGATAAATATGTGTATGTGACCAATAACATCTGATAAATATGTGTATGTGACCAATAACATCTGCTAAACATGTGTATGTGACCAATAACATCTGCTAAACATGTGTATGTGACCAATAACATCTGATAAATATGTGTATGTGACCAATAACATCTGATAAATATGTGTATGTGACCAATAACATCTGATAAATATGTGTATGTGACCAATAACATCTGATAAATATGTGTATGTGACCAATAACATCTGATAAATGTGTATGTGACCAATAACATCTGATAAATATGTGTATGTGACCAATAACATCTGCTAAACATGTGTATGTGACCAATAACATCTGCTAAACATGTGTATGTGACCAATAACATCTGCTAAACATGTGTATGTGACCAATAACATCTGCTAACCATGTCTATGTGACCAATAACATCTGATAAATATGTGTATGTGACCAATAACATCTGCTAAATATGTGTATGTGACCAATAACATCTGCTAACCATGTGTATGTGACCAATTAAAAATTGATTTGAGTAAAATGGCACATCGTCAACATTCTATGACGTTCTATTGTGAGTGGTGCCTGGACATTGATTCATGTTATTTTGTGTCCGTCTTGTGCAGTCAGATAATATTCCGTTATTTCTGTGGAAATGGAGAAACCTTTTCATCTCATTCCTTTTTCAGGTGTTCCTCACATTTTCCGGTCTCTCCCATTCTGTCACTCTCTTATGCTTCTAAACGTTCTGGGTCCAAGGCCCACACAGCACTGAGGGAGGTACTTGAGCACCGTGACAATGAGAACAGGGGGTCTCTGTATTGTTCTCCTGTGGTTCTTTGTCTCAGATTCAGAACCCTTATAAGGTTAATGAGACCTGATTGGTCTGAGTGTAACAAACGGATTAAGGAGGAGGACAAAGGGCTTCAATGGGAGGTCTGTCTGTCTGTGAGTCTGTGTCCCAAATGGCACCCTATTCCCTATATAGGCCCATAAAGTAATGCACTATATAGGGAACTGTGTGCCTATATAGGGGACGTAACCTGTCTGTCTAGCTAGGATGGAACCACCCATGACTTGTATTTATTAAGGATCCCCATTGGCAGCTGCCAGGGCAGCAGCTACTCTTCCTGGGGTTCAGCAATCATTGAGGCAGCTACTGTACATACAGTTTAAAATATGACATGGCATTGCATGATGAGGCTAATCTGAGTATACAGATTATAGCCAGGTGATGCTGTAACACAGCTCAAAAAAGTTATTTCACTTCATGAACTATAATTAGAAGCAGGAGCCACAACAGTCACATTGTCTATAATTAGAAGCAGGAGCCACAACAGTCACATTAACTATAATTAGAAGCAGGAGCCACAACAGTCACATTGTCTATAATTAGAAGCAGGAGCCATAACAGTCACATTAACTATAATTAGAAGCAGGAGCCACAACAGTCACATTAACTATAATTAGAAGCAGGAGCCACAACAGTCACATTAACTATAATTAGAAGCAGGAGCCACAACAGTCACATTAACTATAATTAGAAGCAGGAGCCACAACAGTCACATTAACTATAATTAGAAGCAGACTCACATTGACTATAATTAGAAGCAGGAGCCACATTAACTATAATTAGAAGTCACATTAACTATAATTAGAAGCAGGAGCCACAACAGTCACATTGACTATAATTAGAAGCAGGAGCCACAACAGTCACATTGTCTATAATTAGAAGCAGGAGCCACAACAGTCACATTTAACTATAATTAGAAGCAGGAGCCACAACAGTCACATTAACTATAATTAGAAGCAGGAGCCACAACAGTCACATTGACTATAATTAGAAGCAGGAGCCACAACAGTCACATTGACTATAATTAGAAGCAGGAGCCACAACAGTCACATTGACTATAATTAGAAGCAGGAGCCACAACAGTCACATTGACTATAATTAGAAGCAGGAGCCACAACAGTCACATTGACTATAATTAGAAGCAGGAGCCACAACAGTCACATTGACTAGAATTATCAAAATGTGATTTATTTTAGAATTCTTTGTGGGTCTCTGTAATCTGAGGGAGATATGTGTCTCTACTATGGTCATACATTTGGAAGGAGGTTAGGAAGTGCAGCTCAGTTTCCACCTCATTTTGGGGCAGTGTGCACAAAGCCTGTCTTCTCTGGTGTCCGTCTGTCTCTCTCTCTCTCTCTCTCTATTTCTACTCCTGTGATTAAGTCTCTCTGGGAACCCTGAGGGAGTTTTATTCTGGTCTTGTATCAGGGTCCCTCTGCATGATATCAAGGCCAGGGAGGAGAGATTCATATCCATTCACAACTCTCCAGCTCTTAATGGGCTCGGCCACTCCAGAGAGAAGCTCTTTCCTGTGACTAGTCAGCTCCAGTCTTCATTCAGCCCTGTAGCTCTGTGTCAAAAAAGACTGTTGCTCGTTTGTCTCCTGAACAATGAGGAACAAGTCTGAATCTCTGGCCGGGGACAAAGGGGAGAAAACAGCCTTTTCATTCTGTAGAACATTAGATTCTGACACATTTTGCCATGGCAGGGTTTTCTTCTTGGGTCCTGAGTGCTGCAGGGTGTGGGTCTTTAAAAGGACCACCTGTTGGTTACCAGCCGGGTCTTCATTACGACTATTATCACAGGGTGAGGAGCGCACCACGGGGGTTTCTAAAGTTAACCCTGTTGATCAGGAACCAGGCTGGAAGGAACTACGTTGCACTGCCATGCCTTTAGGGGGAAATAGGCCTACATAACCAACTCCAGTCTCAAGTCCAATTCTGTTTCATCACTTTCTGGATGTATATATTTTTTGCGGCTTTTTGTGGATCAACAAAAAGGGGAGTATTCATTCACAGTTGTCACTCACAAATGACTCAAAAATACAAAAATGTTACCAAATAACCATAGTTCAAGCCACTTAATTATAGATAACTTGTTTTTATTTTAAGTGTAGACTTCAGAAACCAAATGTTTATATGCATGCATTGCTAAATAACACACATCTGTGCAAAAATGATTACTTTATTATTATATTTCAGTATTAACAATACGTGATGCTCCACTACTTCAGTCAATTATTTTCACATCTCTAAGGCTGCCGGCAGAGAGAGTTTAATATTTGTACTTTTTGAATGGAAATTGGACCATTTTCTTCCCCAAAGCCATAATCAGAGCAAGAGCATAACCCCCTCGAATTTCTGTGAATGTGTTCATGCCTCAAAATACCTATTATTTACATTTATAATAGTCTGAGAGAGCATTGGAGATTGAATTTGACAAACTAAAAGACTAACAAATAACGTGGCAAAAATACTTGGCATTCAGATGATCTGTATTAAATATATCTGAGGCTGCTGTAGATGCTGAACCAAATACCCATACACTACCAACTATCACTTTGTATGTCAATGTGTATGCAATATGTTGTCATACAGATTGTATTCTAAATCACTCTGAGACACCTCTGATCTCACTGGACCGTGTGTGTGTGTGTGTGTGTGTGTGAGAGAGAGAGATGCTCTCCGTGTCCCTTTCTGCCTGCTGTATTCTGCCAGTCTGTGTGGAGTTAACATGTGCCTGTGATATTGCCAGGATGGATCAGCGGGAGCCGAATTCAGGCAATTACAATCAAGTCAGGGCATAGTTAGTGCGTGGGCCCAGCACCTGAGCTGGATGCTGATGAGACACTTAGCCCCAACCAAACCCCCAACCCGCCTCCATGCATTGGCCCAGACACAGCTTAGTGCCTCAACCCCCAACCCCCTGGTGGACAGCAACTGTTCCCGTCACCTCATTCCCCCTCCTCCGTGATAGTCTCTCTCTCACCTCTCTCTGTTCTTCAACATACTGCACTATGCATATGCTCTGGGCTGTGATGGTCGTCCACATTTAAAGAGTTTCGTTCCAAAATGCTATTTCCATCACTTTTTCACATTTGTGTTTTTTCATCAGAAATGAATGCTTATAGGGACCTTCATGTGTAAATATTACTGTTCTCAGATCTCATATGACCGTATTCATGAATTTAAAATGATATGAAAAAAGTAATATTGATGTCATAAAGCTATCATTTGGACAGTTCTTTAAAACAAATGTAGTTATTTGTTCCATTTGACAGTGTAAAACCTAGCAGTACTACTTATTTCTCTGAGACTGAGGTGGATATACAGCGTTTTGAAACGAAACATTCATATTTTTCTCTGAAGTGAAACCAAGTGATAGATTTCAAACAAATACATATCTGTCATTGCCTTAATTAGATAGTGAAAAAACACACCAATCACTTTCATAAGTTTTAAACAATAAAAGCTCATTTGCCAACATTTCTGAAAATGGATATATGGCATTTTGGAATGAAACTGTTCATTTACTATTGGTTCACACTGTAATACTACACACTCATGTTGTCATAGTCTCCGTGGTACCTGTGTGTGCTGAACATTGACTAAGGCTCTCTATTCAATCTGCATCACGGAAGTTCAGCGTGATTTAAAGGCAATGTTCTCACGTTAGCGGAGTCTGCATTCACGGGGAACGCTTAAGCGATACAGGTTGAATAAAGCCCTGAATTGCTCACGGTACAGCACATATCAGTGAAACTAAATCAGAAAATGGTCAGGGAGGTGAAAATAGTAAGAGGGAAGGGAAAGAGGGGAAAAGCAAGTTGGTCAGATAGAGCTCAAGAATATGGAGTCAAGAGATAGCTCTCCAATCATTCTTAGTGCCCTTTTTCCTATGAGATGCTCTTTGGAAAGGTAAGGAAAGCCAGCAGGCTAGTCACCCTCACTCAGGTGGGCAGGCAGCACACTTTGCTGAAGGGTTGTTGTGATTCTACAGATCAGGTTACCCACTACTAGCTACACTACTCACACTGCTGGTTGCTCCGAAGGAGTCCCTGTAAATAAAACACCTAGCTCTCAATGTAAAGACCTGAAAGCAGTCTCTCCTGAAGTAAAGGGCAGCATGAAATGTTCTCTCTCTCTGTCTCTCTGTCTGTCTCTGTCTCTGTCTCCTGTCTCTCTCTCTGTCTCTCTCTCTCTCTCTGTCTGTCTCTGTCTCTCTCTCTCTCTCTCTGTCGCTCTCTGACTGTCTCTGTCTCTCTCTGTCTCCTGTCTCTCCCTCTGTCTGTCTCCTGTCTCTCTCTCTGTCTGTCTCTGTCTCTCTCTGTCTCTGTCTCCTGTCTCTCTCTGTCTCTCTCTGTCTCCTGTCTCTCCCTCTGTCTGTCTCCTGTCTCTCCCTCTGTCTGTCTCCTGTCTCTCCCTCTGTCTGTCTCTGTCTGTCTCTGTCTCTCTCTGTCTCCTGTCTCTCTCTGTCTCTCTCTGTCTCCTGTCTCTCCCTCTGGCTGTCTCTGTCTCTCTCTCTGTCTCTCCCTCTGTCTGTCTCTGTCTCTGTCTCTTTCTCTGTCTCTGTCTCTCTGTCTCTTGTCTCTGTCTCTCTCTCTCCGTCTCTCTCTTTCTCTGTCTCTCTCTTTCTCTGTCTCTCTCTCTGTCTGTCTCTGTCTCTGTCTCTTTCTCTGTCTCTGTCTCTCTGTCTCTCTGTCTCTCTCTTTCTCTGTCTCTCTCTTTCTCTGTCTCTCTCTTTCTCTGTCTCTCTCTCTGTCTGTCTCTGTCTCTGTCTCTTTCTCTGTCTCTCTGTCTCTCTGTCTCTCTGTCTCTCTCTTTCTCTGTCTCTCTCTCTGTCTGTCTCTGTCTCTGTCTCTTTCTCTGTCTCTCTGTCTCTCTGTCTCTCTGTCTCTCTCTTTCTCTGTCTCTCTCTTTCTCTGTCTCTCTCTCTGTCTGTCTCTTGTCTCTGTCTCTGTCTCTTGTCTCTGTCTCTCTCTCTCTCTGTCTCTCTCTCTGTCTCTAATTTATGAGCATGCATCTTTCATCTGTTGTTTTGAAGTGCACTGACAGTCTGTTTTGGCAGATTACTAGTCTTGATCCTCATTCCATTCAACCCTTAGAGCCTGTGGCACCAACATATATTCTAAGATTCCTCTTGTGTGCTTGTGGTAGTTTGGTGGGGCGTGGTGCTGATGTTGAACACATCTATGTCGCCAAACATTTAGATTACACCAGTACTGTTTGAGACAGTTGCTAGTTTGGTGGGGTGTAGGGGGGAATTGGAACACCATCTTTCTCCCAATTTTTGCCATAATGCCTTTTCTGACAATGGTTTATTTTCCTGAGGCTGTAGATGCCAGGCTGCTGCGGGTTGTCTCTGTCAAATTATTGATGCTTAAATATTCCTTCTGTGTGTGGTAGTTGGTAGTAGTTTGTTGGGTGTAGGGGTGAAGTTGAAGATCCATCTCCTTTTCCACATTTTTGCCATAATGGTTGTTTTTTGACTCCGTTTTATATATCTATTTTTCTTCTTCAGGCTTTCTTTTTGTGTGGTTGGATACCTACCACCAGCCCAGACAACCAGGGTTGTCTCTGTCAAATTATTCCATCTTGGTCGAAGAAAAATAAATTGGATTGTGTTGATCCTGTTCTGTTCCTGGGAGGGCGGCAGCGGCATTATCCTCGGCTGACACCGCTGTCCAAGAGGCAATCACAGAGGCCTTCGCCTCATTCCCCTCGCCTCGCCTCCCTGTGACAAAAACACTCCATCTGCTAGGAGAGGAAATCACACCACAATGAGGTCTCACTCTCTGAGACTGCTGCTACGGTGGTATGACCTGCCTGGGCTGACAGCTGGGCCCTGAGAGAGAGGGATGTCTACTAACCGACCGCTAACGACACAACGCATCATACCATACCACAGAACTCCACACAACAGCAGCCATATGTACTCCACAAATGCTCTGCACCTGTTCACACACACACAGAGCAGTTTCCTTTTTAGTTTCACAGTTCCTCAGTTAACAAATAGGCTAGAAATCACTGTTAAATCGAAATCAACAAAGATGTAATAATGTCAGGAAATGTTGTGCAGATGACTTTATGTATTTGTCTATAAGAAAAAAGCTACAGTGAATATACATTCTCCTTGCTTATGGAATGAGAAGATGTGGCTGCCCCACTGTGGCACAAACTATTACACTCAATGTAGAACACATTTAGCTTTTCTGGTTTATAAAACACTTGTCGGGCCCACCTAAAACATCCTTCACAAATAATTCCTATAACCACAATCCTCCCACTAGCATACAGAGTGACAAAACACATTGACAGAAATACTAGCATTAGTTCAGCAATCTGGGATAGGGAAAAACCACACACTTTTATGGAAATAACTGCCACCCTTTATGGGTCGCCCCTTTTTAGTATTGACGAGAGTCACCTCTCCCTGCTCCCTGGTGTCTTACCTGGAGATCAAATGCACCTCTCCCTGCTCCCTGGTGTCTTACCTGGAGATCAAATGCACCTCTCCCTGCTCCCTGGTGTCTTACCTGGAGATCAAATGCACCTCTCCCTGCCTCCTGGTGTCTTACCTGGAGATCAAATGCACCTCTCCCTGCCTCCTGGTGTCTTACCTGGAGATCAAATGCACCTCTCTGAATTCATCCCAAATGACACTCTATTCCCTAGGCTCTACCCCCCCCCCAGGCAGAGAGACAGACAGGCAGGGAGACAGGCAGGCTGGGAGACAGACAGATGTTAACAGATGTTAACCTGCTATTTGAAATATATGTTAATCCTCTATCTATGAAATATATGTTAATCCACTATCTCTGGAATAGATGTTATTCTGCTCTCTCTGAAATATATGTTCATATTTTATATCTGAAGTAGATGTTAACCTGCTATATCTGAAATATTTGTTCATCTGCTATCTTTGAAATATATGTTCATATTTTATCTCACATAGATGTTAACCTGCTTTCTCTGATATAGATGTTAATCTTCTATTTTTGGAATAGATGCTAATCTGCTATTTCTGGAATAGATGCTAATCTGCTATCTCTGGAATAGATGCTAATCTGCTATCTCTGGAATAGATGGTAATCTGCTATTTCTGGAATAGATGGTAATCTGCTATTTTTGGAATAGATGCTAATCTGATATCTCTGGAATAGATGCTAATCTGATATCTCTGGAATAGATGCTAATCTGATATCTCTGGAATAGATGCTAATCCGCTATCTCTGGAATAGATGTTAATATGCTATCTCTGGAATAGATGCTAATCTGCTATCTCTGGAATAGATGTTAATCGGCTATCTCTGGAATAGATGCTAATCTGCTATCTCTGGAATAGATGCTAATCTGCTGTCTCTGGAATAGATGTTAATCTCCCAGTCAAGCGGCTGCCACTGTGAACTGGTTGACATGTACAACCATTTCAGAGCCATGCTAACGCTAGACAGACACAAGCACGCACGCACGCACACACACACACAATGTTTAACCAATGGACTGGAGACATAGAAGCCATGTGATGATTGCTCTGGAAGATTAGAATGAGATTTTTCCCCTCTTGAATAAAGTGGAAAGAAGACATTGGAATAAGTGAAAATATTAATTTGTTGTGAGAGAGGCATATCAGCATGCATTTGTGAGGGTTTTACATAGCTAATTAACAAACCCTCATCTCAAACTCCCTCATACTACATGCACGTTTATACACTTCAGAACACACAAACTCACGTACGACATGCATCCTTGAAATCATTCTCTCTCAATATATATTATTTCATGCACACATACACACACGGTATCTCTCTCACACATGTACACAGACCAATAAAAAACTAAAATTGTATTTCTAGAGGCAGACATCAATCTCACATTTCTTTAGTTAATCCACAAAGGCTCTCCAAAGATCCTGCCACTAATAACGTATTGAGCAGGGGAGGCTGGGGAGGAAGGAGAGGGGGCAAGGAAGGGGATGGTGGAGAGGAGAGGGAGAGGAGGTGAGAGAGAGTTGAGGGGCCTGTAGTCTGAGGCTGGCTGGCTGGCTGGCTGGCTGGCTGGCTGGCTGGCTGGCTGGCTGGCTGTTCCAGTGTAATTATGGGACTTGTGTATAAGAGAGGAGAAGGGTGCAGGAAAAGATGGAAATAGGAAGAGAGCAAAAGATAGATGGGGAGAGAGGTGGGGAGGGGGAGAATGGGATGGGGAGAAGGGGAGAGAGAGGGGGAGAAAGAGGGGGAGAGAGAAAGTGGTAGAGCGAGAGCGACTGAGAAAGAGAGACCGAGAACAAGAACCGAGAAAGAGAAAGAAAGAAAGAGAGAGACGGGAGACAGAGGGGGAGGGTAAATATCGATCCCATCTGTGGTATGATGGTTAATTACCGCATCTGTGAATGAGAGGAGAGAGAGCAAAGCAGCAGTCATGTAAAGATGATGAGGAGGCCTCCCAGAGCCTCAGCTCTGATTACTACAACAGAATGAAGGGTTTCTGAGCAATGAAAGAAGGCCAGGGGCTGCCTGGTAGAGTGCACAGAGATTGAGAGAGAGACTCGCATTCTCCACACACACACAGATGACACAGACACACACATGTCACACACATATGCATACACATACATGTCCACAAGTATGCACTACACACACACACACGCACACACACACGCACACACACGCACACACACACACACACTTCCACACATAGCCATCAACAGTTTAAGCTTATTAGATTCTCAAGTTAATTTTACACATGGTCACACACACTTCAGAAAAAGGATGAAATAGGACAAGAAATGCACAGAAACACACAACACAGACAGAGTAACAACAACAAAAAGGCCTGATGTAATGCTACTGCGGACAGATGGAATGTCCAGAGCCTCAACTCAGGCCTCTATTGATGTGCTTGGTCATATTTTTGACCTCTGACACTCTCAAGTTCCACTGAACAATTATTCCGCAGCCCCTTCTGGAAACTCTGCATGGACAAAGGCTAGCTGTGAGAGCTGACCAAAGCAGAGCAAGGGGGGAAAGATGAAGTAGGGAACGAGAATGTACTTTGTAATATGTATGTTTTAGTGTCAACTATTACTTACAGACAGGCATGGTTATGATGGAGGGTGCTACTTGCATTTTTAGATAATCCCATTCCCAAGCTCACTAGATCAACATATTTCTGTTGGATATTAAAGGCCCTCTAGTGTGACCCCACCCCCTGATGGAGAGATTGGGTATTAAATCAAATCAAATTTATTTATATAGCCCTTCGTACATCAGCTGATATCTCAAAGTGCTGTACAGAAACCCAGCCTAAAACCCCAAACAGCAAGCAATGCAGGTGTAGAAGCACGGTGGCTAGGAAAAACTCCCTAGAAAGGCCAAAACCTAGGAAGAAACCTAGAGAGGAACCAGGCTATGTGGGGTGGCCAGTCCTCTTCTGGCTGTGCCGGGTGGAGATTATAACAGAACATGGCCAAGATGTTCAAATGTTCATAAATGACCAGCATGGTCGAATAATAATAAGGCAGAACAGTTGAAACTGGAGCAGCAGCACAGTCAGGTGGAAGTTGAAACTGGAGCAGCAGCATGGCCAGGTGGACTGGGGACAGCAAGGAGTCATCATGTCAGGTAGTCCTGGGGCATGGTCCTAGGGCTCAGGTCAGTTGAAACTGGAACAGCAGCATGGCCAGGTGGACTGGGGACAGCAAGGAGTCATCATGTCAGGTAGTCCTGGGGCATGGTCCTAGGGCTCAGGTCAGTTGAAACTGGAACAGCAGCATGGCCAGGTGGACTGGGGACAGCAAGGAGTCATCATGTCAGGTAGTCCTGGAGCTCAGGTCCTAGGGCTCAGGTCCTCCGAGAGAGAGAAAGAAAGAGAGAAGGAGAGAATTAGAGAACGCACACTTAGATTCACACAGGACACCGAATAGGACAGGAGAAGTACTCCAGATATAACAAACTGACCCCAGCCCCCGACACATAAACTACTGCAGCATAAATACTGGAGGCTGAGACAGGAGGGGTCAGGAGACACTGTGGCCCCATCCGAGGTCACCCCCGGACAGGGCCAAACAGGAAGGATATAACCCCACCCACTTTGCCAAAGCACAGCCCCCACACCACTAGAGGGATATCTTCAACCACCAACTTACCATCCTGAGACAAGGCTGAGTATAGCCCACAAAGATCTCCGCCACGGCACAACCCAAGGGGGGCGCCAACCCAGACAGGATGACCACAACAGTGAATCAACCCACTCAGGTGACGCACCCCCTCCAGGGACGGCATGAGAGAGCCCCAGTAAGCCAGTGACCCAGCCCCTGTAATAGGGTTAGAGGCAGAGAATCCCAGTGGAAAGAGGGGAACCGGCCAGGCAGAGACAGCAAGGGCGGTTCGTTGCTCCAGAGCCTTTCCGTTCACCTTCCCACTCCTGGGCCAGACTACACTCAATCATATGACCCACTGAAGAGATGAGTCTTCAGTAAAGACTTAAAGGTTGAGACCGAGTTTGCGTCTCTGACATGGGTAGGCAGACCGTTCCATAAAAATGGAGCTCTATAGGAGAAAGCCCTGCCTCCAGCTGTTTGCTTAGAAATTCTAGGGACAATTAGGAGGCCTGCGTCTTGTGACCGTAGCGTACGTGTAGGTATGTACGGCAGGACCAAATCAGAGAGATAGGTAGGAGCAAGCCCATGTAATGCTTTGTAGGTTAGCAGTAAAACCTTGAAATCAGTCCTTGCTTTGACAGGAAGCCAGTGTAGAGAGGCTAGCACTGGAGTAATATGATCAAATTTGTTGGTTCTAGTCAGGATTCTAGCAGCCGTATTTAGCACTAACTGAAGTTTATTTAGTGCTTTATCCGGGTAGCCGGAAAATAGAGCATTGCAGTAGTCTAACCTAGAAGTGACAAAAGCATGGATTAATTTTTCTGCATCATTTTTGGACAGAAAGTTTCTGATTTTTGCAATGTTACGTAGATGGAAAAAAGATGTCCTTGAAATGGTCTTGATATGTTCTTCAAAAGAGAGATCAGGGTCCAGAGTAACGCCGAGGTCCTTCACAGTTTTATTTGAGACGACTGTACAACCATTAAGATTAATTGTCAGATTCAACAGAAGATCTCTTTGTTTCTTGGGACCTAGAACAAGCATCTCTGTTTTGTCCGAGTTTAATAGTAGAAAGTTTGCAGCCATCCACTTCCTTATGTCTGAAACACATGCTTCTAGCGAGGGCAATTTTGGGGCTTCACCATGTTTCATTGAAATGTACAGCTGTGTGTCATCCGCATAGCAGTGAAAGTTTACATTATGTTTTCGAATAACATCCCCAAGAGGTAAAATATATAGTGAGAACAATAGTGGTCCTAAAACGGAACCTTGAGGAACACCGAAATTTACAGTTGATTTGTCAGAGGACAAACCATTCACAGAGACAAACTGATATCTTTCCGACAGATAAGATCTAAACCAGGCCAGAACATGTCCGTGTAGACCAATTTGGGTTTCCAATCTCTCCAAAAGAATGTGGTGATCGATGGTATCAAAAGCGGCACTAAGGTCTAGGAGCACGAGGACAGATGCAGAGCCTCGGTCCGATGCCATTAAAATGTCATTTACCACCTTCACAAGTGCCGTCTCAGTGCTATGATGGGGTCTAAAACCAGACTGAAGCATTTCGTATACATTGTTTGTCTTCAGGAAGGCAGTGAGTTGCTGAGCAACAGCCTTCTCTAAAATTTTTGAGAGGAATGGAAGATTCGATATAGGCCGATAGTTTTTTATATTTTCTGGGTCAAGGTTTGGCTTTTTCAAGAGAGGCTTTATTACTGCCACTTTTAGTGAGTTTGGTACACATCCAGTGGATAGAGAGCCGTTTATTATGTTCAACATAGGAGGGCCAAGCACAGGAAGCAGCTCTTTCAGTAGTTTAGTTGGAATAGGGTCCAGTATGCAGCTTGAAGGTTTAGAGGCCATGATTATTTTCATCATTGTGTCAAGAGATATAGTACTAAAACACTTGAGCGTCTCTCTTGATCCTAGGTCCTGGCAGAGTTGTGCAGACTCAGGACAACTGAGGTTTGGAGGAATACGCAGGTTTAAAGAGGAGTCCGTAATTTGCTTTCTAATAATCATAATCTTTTCCTCAAAGAAGTTCATGAATTTATCACTGCTAAAGTGAAAGTCATCCTCTCTTGGGGAATGCTGCTTTTTAGTTAGCTTTGCGACAGTATCAAAAAGGAATTTCGGATTGTTCTTATTTTCCTCAATTAAGTTAGAAAAATAGGATGATCGAGCAGCAGTAAGGGCTCTTCGGTACTGCACGGTACTGTCTTTCCAAGCTAGTCGGAAGACTTCCAGTTTGGTGTGGCGCCATTTCCGTTCCAATTTTCTGGAAGCTTGCTTCAGAGCTCGGGTATTTTCTGTGTACCAGGGAGCTAGTTTCTTATGAGAATTTTTTTTAGTTTTTAGGGGTGCAACTGCATCTAGGGTATTGCGCAAGGTTAAATTGAGATCCTCAGTTAGGTGGTTAACTGATTTTTGTCCTCTGGCGTCCTTGGGTAGGCAGAGGGAGTCTGGAAGGGCATCAAGGAATATTTGTGTTGTCTGTGAATTTATAGCACGACTTTTGATGTTCCTTGGTTGGGGTCTGAGCAGATTATTTGTTGCAATTGCAAACGTAATAAAATGGTGGTCCGATAGTCCAGGATTATGAGGAAAAACATTAAGATCCACCACATTTATTCCATGGGACAAAACTAGGTCCAGCGTATGACTGTGACAGTGAGTGGGTCCAGAGACATGTTGGACAAAACCCACTGAGTCGATGATGGCTCCAAAAGCCTTTTGGAGTGGGTCTGTGGACTTTTCCATGTGAATATTAAAGTCACCAAAGATTAGAATATTATCTGCTATGACTACAAGGTCCGATAGGAATTCAGGGAACTCAGTGAGAAACGCTGTATATGGCCCAGGAGGCCTGTAAACAGTAGCTATAAAAAGTGATTGAGTAGGCTGCATAGATTTCATGACTAGAAGCTCAAAAGACGAAAACGTCATTTTTTTTTTTTTTTTTGTAAATTGAAATTTGCTATCGTAAATGTTAGCAACCCCTCCGCCTTTGCGGGATGCATGGGGATATGGTCACTAGTGTAGCCAGGAGGTGAGGCCTCATTTAAAACAGTAAATTCATCAGGCTTAAGCCATGTTTCAGTCAGGCCAATCACATCAAGATTATGATCAGTGATTAGTTCATTGACTATAATTGCCTTTGAAGTAAGGGATCTAACATTAAGTAGCCCTATTTTGAGATGTGAGGTATCATGATCTCTTTCAGTAATGACAGGAATGGAGGTGGTCTTTATCCTAGTGAGATTGCTAAGGCGAACACCGCCATGTTTAGTTTTGCCCAACCTAGGTCGAGGCACAGACACGGTCTCAATGGTGATAGCTGAGCTGACTACACTGACTGTGCTAGTGGCAGACTCCACTATGCTGGCAGGCTGGCTAACAGCCTGCTGCCTGGCCTGCACCCTATTTTATTGTGGAGCTAGAGGTATTACAAGTAGTAGTAGTAGTAGTAGTAGTAGTAGTAGTAGTAGTAGTAGTAGTAGTAGTAGTTGTTGTAGTTGTGGTGGCAGCAGTAGAAGTAGCAGTAGTTGTAGTTGTGGTGGCAGCAGTAGAAGTAGCAGTAGTTGTAGTTGTGGTGGCAGCAGTAGAAGTAGTAGTACTGGTGGCTGCAGTAGTGGTAGTGGTAGGTGTAGTAGTAGTAGTATTGGCAGTAGTAGTAGGATCAGTTGTAGCCGTGGTAGTAGTGGTGGTAGTAGTAGTAGTAGTAGTAGTAGTAGTAGTAGTAGTAGTAGTAGTAGTGGTGGCAGCAGTGGTAGTATTGCCAGTAGTAGTAGGATCAGTAGTAGTCACAGTAGTGGTAGTGGTGGTAGTGGTAGTGGTGGCAGCAGTAGTAGTAGTGGTGGAAGTAGTAGTAGTAGTAGGAGCAGTAGTAAGAGCAGTAGTGGTAGTAGTAGTAAGAGCAGTAGTGGTAGTAGTAGTAAGAGCAGTATTAAGAGCAGTAGTGGTAGGGGTAGTAGTAGTAGTAGTGGTAGTAGTAGTAAGAGCAGTAGTGGTAGTTGCAGTAGTGGTAGTAGTAGTAAGAGCAGTAGTGGTAGTGGTGGTAGTAGTGGTAGTGGTAGTAGTAGTAGTAAGAGCAGTAGTAAGAGCAGTAGTGGTAGTAGTAGTAAGAGCAGTAGTGGTAGTAGTAGTAAGAGCAGTAGTGGTAGTAGTAGTAGTCGCAGTAGTGGTAGTGGTGGTAGTAGTAGTAAGAGCAGTAGTAGTAAGAGCAGTAGTAGTCGCAGTAGTGGTAGTGGTAGTAGTGGTAGTAGTAGTTAGAGCAGTAGTAAGAGCAGTAGCGGTAGTAGTAGTGAGAGCAGTAGTAGTCGCAGTAGTGGTAGTGGTGGTAGTAGTAGTAGCATTAGTAGTGGTAGTAGCAATGGTAGTGGTAGTAGTAGTAGCAGTAACAGTAGTGGTAGTGGTGGTAGTAGTTGTAAGAGCAGTAGTAGTCGCAGTAGTGGTAGTGGTGGTAGTAGTAGTAGCATTAGTAGTGGTAGTAGCAATGGTAGTGGTAGTAGTAGTAGCAGTAACAGTAGTGGTAGTGGTGGTGGTGGTAGTAGGAGTAGTATTGGCAGTAGTAGTAGTATTAGATGTACAGGAATGTCAATTTAGTAATTTCATTGATCTCTTGCAGTTTTATTGATATGTGTCTGGATTTGACTTCCTTTTAAATCTGTGAATTAGAGCCAAGCCATAGCCAAAGGTACTGAGAAAGGTAGTAGTAGTAAGAGCAGTAGTGGTAGTGGTAGTAAGATCAGTAGTAAGAGCAGTAGTGGTAGTGGTAGTAAGAGCAGTAGTAAGAGCAGTAGTGGTAGTAGTAGTAGTCGCAGTAGTGGTAGTGGTGGTAGTAGTAGTAAGAGCAGTAGTGGTAGTGGTGGTAGTAGTAGTTAGAGCAGTAGTAAGAGCAGTAGTGGTGGTAGTAGTAAGAGTAGTAGTAGTAATAGCAGTAGTAGTCATAGTAGTAAGAGCAGTAGTAGTAAGATCAGTAGTGGTAGTGGTAGTAAGAGCAGTAGTGGTAGTGGTGGTAGTAGTAGTAAGAGCAGTAGTGGTAATGGTGGTAGTAGTAGTTAGAGCAGTAGTAAGAGCAGTAGTGGTGGTAGTAGTAAGAGCAGTAGTAGTAAGAGCAGTAGTAAGAGCAGTAGTGGTAGTAGTAGTAAGAGCAGTAGTAGTAGTAGTAGTAGTAGTAGTAGTAGTAGTAGTAGCAGTAAGAGCAGTAGTAGTAGTAGTAGTAAGAGCAGTAGTAGTAAGAGCAGTAGCAGTCGCATTAGTAGTAGTAAGAGCAGTAAAGGTAGTGGTGGAAGTAGTAGTAAGATCAGTAGTAAGAGCAGTAGTGGTAGTAGTAGTAAGAGCAGTAGTGGTAGTGGTGGTAGTAGTATTAAGAGCAGTAGTTGTCGCAGTAGTGGTAGTGGTGGTAGTAGTAGTAAGAGCAGTATTAAGAGCAGTAGTGGTAGTAGTAGTAAGAGCAGTAGTGGTAGTGGTGGTAGTAGTATTAAGAGCAGTAGTTGTCGCAGTAGTGGTAGTGGTGGTAGTAGTAGTAAGAGCAGTATTAAGAGCAGTAGTGGTAGAAGTAGTTAGAGCACTATTAAGAGCAGTAGTGGTAGAAGTAGTTAGAGCACTATTAAGAGCAGTAGTGGTAGTAGTAGTTAGAGCACTATTAAGAGCAGTAGTGGTAGTAGTAGTTAGAGCACTATTAAGAGCAGTAGTGGTAGTAGTAGTTAGAGCACTATTAAGAGCAGTAGTGGTAGTAGTAGTTAGAGCACTATTAAGAGCAGTAGTGGTAGTAGTAGTTAGAGCACTATTAAGAGCAGTAGTGGTAGTAGTAGTTAGAGCACTATTAAGAGCAGTAGTGGTAGTAGTAGTTAGAGCACTATTAAGAGCAGTAGTGGTAGTAGTAGTTAGAGCACTATTAAGAGCAGTAGTGGTAGTAGTAGTTAGAGCACTATTAAGAGCAGTAGTGGTAGTAGTAGTAAGAGCAGTAGTGGTAGTAGTAGTTAGAGCACTATTAAGAGCAGTAGTGGTAGTAGTAGTTAGAGCACTATTAAGAGCAGTAGTGGTAGTAGTAGTTAGAGCACTATTAAGAGCAGTAGTGGTAGTAGTAGTTAGAGCACTATTAAGAGCAGTAGTGGTAGTAGTAGTAAGAGCAGTAGTGGTAGAAGTAGTTAGAGCACTATTAAGAGCAGTAGTGGTAGTAGTAGTAAGAGCAGTAGTGGTAGAAGTAGTTAGAGCAGTAGTGGTAGTAAGAGCAGTAGTAGTAAGAGCAGCAGTGGTAGTGGTGGTAGTAGTATTAAGAGCAGTAGTTGTCGCAGTAGTGGTAGTGGTGGTAGTAGTAGTAAGAGCAGTAGTAGTAGTAGTAGTAAGAGCAGTAGTAGTAAGAGCAGTAGCAGTCGCATTAGTAGTAGTAAGAGCAGTAAAGGTAGTGGTGGAAGTAGTAGTAAGATCAGTAGTAAGAGCAGTAGTGGTAGTAGTAGTAAGAGCAGTAGTGGTAGTGGTGGTAGTAGTATTAAGAGCAGTAGTTGTCGCAGTAGTGGTAGTGGTGGTAGTAGTAGTAAGAGCAGTATTAAGAGCAGTAGTGGTAGAAGTAGTTAGAGCACTATTAAGAGCAGTAGTGGTAGAAGTAGTTAGAGCACTATTAAGAGCAGTAGTGGTAGTAGTAGTTAGAGCACTATTAAGAGCAGTAGTGGTAGTAGTAGTTAGAGCACTATTAAGAGCAGTAGTGGTAGTAGTAGTTAGAGCACTATTAAGAGCAGTAGTGGTAGTAGTAGTTAGAGCACTATTAAGAGCAGTAGTGGTAGTAGTAGTTAGAGCACTATTAAGAGCAGTAGTGGTAGTAGTAGTTAGAGCACTATTAAGAGCAGTAGTGGTAGTAGTAGTTAGAGCACTATTAAGAGCAGTAGTGGTAGTAGTAGTTAGAGCACTATTAAGAGCAGTAGTGGTAGTAGTAGTAAGAGCAGTAGTGGTAGTAGTAGTTAGAGCACTATTAAGAGCAGTAGTGGTAGTAGTAGTTAGAGCACTATTAAGAGCAGTAGTGGTAGTAGTAGTTAGAGCACTATTAAGAGCAGTAGTGGTAGTAGTAGTTAGAGCACTATTAAGAGCAGTAGTGGTAGTAGTAGTAAGAGCAGTAGTGGTAGAAGTAGTTAGAGCAGTAGTGGTAGTAAGAGCAGTAGTAGTAAGAGCAGCAGTGGTAGTGGTGGTAGTAGTGGTAGTAGTAGTAGTAGTAGTAAGAGCAGTAGTAGTAAGAGCAGTAGTGGTAGTAGTTGTAGTAGTAGTAGTAGTAGTAGTAAGAGCAGTAGTAGTAAGAGCAGTAGTAGTAAGAGCAGTAGTAGTAAGAGCAGTAGTGGTAGTAGTTGTAGTAGTAGTAGTAGTAGTAGTAAGAGCAGTAGTAGTAAGAGCAGTAGTAGTAAGAGCAGTAGTAGTAAGAGCAGTAGTAGTAAGAGCAGTAGTAGTAAGAGCAGTAGTAGTTAGAGCAGTAGTGGTAGTAAGAGCAGTAGTAGTAAGAGCAGCAGTGGTAGTGGTGGTAGTAGTGGTAGTAGTAGTAGTAGTAGTAAGAGCAGTAGTAGTAAGAGCAGTAGTAGTAAGAGCAGTAGTAGTAAGAGCAGTAGTAGTAAGAGCAGCAGTGGTAGTGGTGGTAGTAGTGGTAGTAGTAGTAGTAGTAGTAAGAGCAGTAGTAGTAAGAGCAGTAGTGGTAGTAGTTGTAGTAGTAGTAGTAGTAGTAGTAAGAGCAGTAGTAGTAAGAGCAGTAGTAGTAAGAGCAGTAGTAGTAAGAGCAGTAGTGGTAGTAGTTGTAGTAGTAGTAGTAGTAGTAGTAGTAAGAGCAGTAGTAGTAAGAGCAGTAGTAGTAGTAAGAGCAGTAGTAGTAAGAGCAGTAGTGGTAGTAGTAGTAGTAGTAGTAAGAGCAGTAGTAGTAAGAGCAGTGGTGGTAGTAGTAGTAGTAAGAGCAGTAGTAGTAAGAGCAGTAGTAGTAGTAGTAGTAGTAGTAGTAGTAGTAAGAGCAGTGGTGGTAGTAGTAGTAGTAAGAGCAGTAGTGGTAGTAGTAGTAGTAGTAGTAGTAGTAAGAGCAGTAGTAGTAAGAGCAGTGGTGGTAGTAGTAGTAGTAAGAGCAGTAGTAGTAAGAGCAGTGGTGGTAGTAGTAGTAGTAGTAGTAAGAGCAGTAGTAGTAAGAGCAGTAGTAGTAAGAGCAGTAGTAGTAAGAGCAGTAGTAGTAAGAGCAGCAGTGGTAGTGGTGGTAGTAAGAGCAGCAGTGGTAGTGGTGGTAGTAGTGGTAGTAGTAGTAAGAGCAGTAGTAGTAAGAGCAGTAGTGGTAGTAGTTGTAAGAGCAGTAGTAAGAGCAGTAGTGGTAGTGGTGGTAGTAGTAGTAGCATTAGTAGTGGTAGTAGTAGTAGCAGTAACAGTAGTGGTAGTGGTGGTAGTAGTAGTAGTAGTGGTAGTAGTAGCAGTAACAGTAGTGGTAGTAGTTGTAAGAGCAGTAGTAGTCGCAGTAGTGGTAGTGGTGGTAGTAGTAGTAGCATTAGCAGTGGTAGTAGCAATTGTAGTGTTAGTAGTAGTAGCAGTAACAGTAGTGGTAGCGGTGGTAGTAGGAGTAGTATTGGCAGTAGTAGTAGTATTAGATGTACAGGAATGTCAATTTAGTAATTTCATTGATCTCTTGCAGTTTTATTGATATGTGTCTGGATTTGACTTCCTTTTAAAAGTGTGTGAATTAGAGCCAAGTGATAGCCAAAGGTACTGAGAAAGGTAGTAGTAGTAAGAGCAGTAGTGGTAGTGGTAGTAAGAGCAGTAGTGGTAGTGGTGGTAGTAGTAGTAGTCGCAGTAGTGGTAGTGGTGGTAGTAGTAGTAGTCGCAGTAGTGGTAGTGGTGGTAGTAGTAGTTAGAGCAGAATTAAGAGCAGTAGTGGTAGTAGTAGTAGTAGTAGTAGTGGTAGTAGTAGTAGTAGTAGTAAGAGCAGTAGTAGTAAGAGCAGTAGTGGTAGTGGTGGTAGTAGTAGTTAGAGCAGAATTAAGAGCAGTAGTGGTAGTGGTGGTAGTAGTGGTAGTAGTAGTAGTAGTAGTAAGAGCAGTAGTAGTAAGAGCAGTAGTGGTAGTAGTAGTAAGAGCAGTAGTGATAGTAGTAGTAAGAGCAGTAAAGGTAGTGGTGGTAGTAGTAGTTAGATCAGGAGTAAGAGCAGTAGTGGTAGTAGTAGTAAGAGCAGGAGTGGTAGTAGTAGTAAGAGCAGTAGTGGTAGTGGTGGTAGTAGTAGTAAGAGCAGTAGTTGTCGCAGTAGTGGTAGTGGTGGTAGTAGTAGTTAGAGCAGTAGTAAGAGCAGTAGCGGTAGTAGTAGTAAGAGCAGTAGTGGTAGTAAGAGCAGTAGTAGTAAGAGCAGTAGTAGTCGCAGTAGTGGTAGTGGTGGTAGTAGTAGTAGTAGCATTAGCAGTGGTAGTAGCAATGGTAGTGGTAGTAGCAGTAACAGTAGTGGTAGTGGTGGTAGTAGTAGTAGCATTAGCAGTGGTAGTAGCAATGGTAGTGGTAGTAGTAGTAGCAGTAACAGTAGTGGTAGTGGTGGTGGTGGTAGTAGGAGTAGTATTGGCAGTAGTAGTAGTATTAGATGTACAGGAATGTCAATTTAGTAATTTCATTGATCTCTTGCAGTTTTATTGATATGTGTCTGGATTTGACTTCCTTTTAAAAATCTGTGAATTAGAGACAAGCGATAGCCAAAGGTACTGAGAAAGGTACTGAGAAAGGTACTGAGAAAGTCCCAGACCCATAGGGATGATGATAAAGATGGAAAATACATCTCAGGGGGCCTCATGCGTGGCTGTGGCCAGGTGTCCCATAGGACGGCTCACAATTGGCCCAGCGTCGTCCGGGTTAGGGGAGGGTTTGGCTCATCGTGCTCTAGCGACTCTTTGTTGCGGGCTGGGTGCCTGGGGGCTGACCCCGGTCGCCAGTTAAATGGTGTTTCCTCCGACACATTGTTGCGGCTGTCTTCCAGGTTAAACTGGCTGGTTAAGTTAACTGGTTAAGGAGCGCGGCTAGGCGGGTCATGTTTCGGAGGACGCATGACTCCACTTTCGCCTCTCCCAAGGCGGTTGGGGAGTTGCAGCGATGAGCCAAGATCAAAAATGGGGGAGAAAAAAAGGGGGTAAAATACCCCAAAAAATGAAATAAGAAAATAAATCTTGGTCTTATGAAGTAAAGTCTAACAGTATAAATGAATGTAAGTATAATCATACTGTCAGTGCCAGAGAGAGGGCGTAATACATCTGAATCATATTCCGTCTCAGCTGGATGCATTATGTATAGCTGTGATGATATGACGGCTGAATGTATAACCACTCAGAGTGAGTCAAATAAGTGAGTAGCTGATTGGAATCCTCTACCAGGGTGCTTCACACATCTGTATCCACCTCAGCTTTAGGGTGTGTTATGTGTTTTTTATATCTGAGGTCAGAGCCCCGTGCTAATTGGTGGAGGGAACCCTCGACAATTAAATTAGAAAATGGCCCCTTTTAGTACGGGATAAATCTTTTAGTAAGGGAGAAATCAACAGCAGTTCTTGGGGATCCATGTCGCTGATGTGTGTTCCTGGATTAGACAGGCTAGCTGCTGTGTGTTCCTGGATTAGAGAGGCTAT
This sequence comes from Oncorhynchus tshawytscha, assembly GCF_018296145.1. Taxonomy (NCBI): domain Eukaryota; kingdom Metazoa; phylum Chordata; class Actinopteri; order Salmoniformes; family Salmonidae; genus Oncorhynchus; species Oncorhynchus tshawytscha. Next base: position 13,045,104 of record NC_056436.1, on the reverse strand, counting down.
CTGATGTGTGTTCCTGGATTACAGAGGCTAGCTGCTGTGTGTTCCTGGAAAAGAGAGACTAGCCGCTGTGTGTTCCTGTATTAGAGAGACTAGCTGCTGTCAGGATGGGATTAGAGAGACTAGCCACTGTGTGTTCCTGTATTAGAGAGACTAGCTGCTGTGTGTTACTGGATTAGAGAGAGTAGCTGCTGTGTGTTCCTGTATTAGAGAGGCTAGCTGCTGTGTGTTCCTGGATTAGAGAGAGTAGCTGCTGTGTGTTCCTGTATTAGAGAGACTAGCTGCTGTGTGTTCCTGGATTAGAGAGACTAGCTGCTGTGTGTTCCTGGATTAGAGAGGCTAGCTGCTGTGTGTTCCTGGATTAGAGAGAGTAGCTGCTGTGTGTTCCTGGATTAGAGAGGCTAGCTGCTGTGTGTTCCTGGATTAGAGAGAGTAGCTGCTGTGTGAGAGCAATCGTCCTTACATTTACATGACACGTTAGTCATTCAACAGACCCTCTTATCCAGAGCAATTTACAGTTATTGCATTCATCTAAAATAGCTCGGTGGGACAACCACATATCCTCACGTCCTTATGAAGATCGAGACATGGACAGATGTGACACGTGCACGTCACAGAGAGAGTCCAGAATGCTCCACACTTCCATCGTTCTTTTTGCTGCTCACAACCACATTCATGATGATCACCTTTGTTAAGTTGAATTGTCAAGTTCTCCAACCTCCCACGTCTTGCTCTTTTAATGTGCCTCCCATCCTGACCCTTCCCACTTACACACATTCCTGCCAGCTGCCAAGATGACGACTCACAAGTGTAGAAGAAAAATGGAAATCCTCAGCTACAACAAGACCACTTCAACCCCCATCCCACTACACACACACATCCCACTACACACACACATCCCACTACACACACACATCCCACAATACACACACATCCCACAACACACACCTCATCCCACTACACACACACACATCCCACTACACACACCCCATTCCACTACACACACATCCCCCTACACACACACACATCCCACTACACACACCCCATCCCACTACACACACCCCATCCCACTACACACACCCCATCCCACTACACACACCCCATCCCACCACACACACACACACACACACACACATCCCACTACACACACCCCACTACACACACACATCCCACATCCCACTACACACACACATCCCACTACACACACACATCCCACTACACACACACACACATCCCACTACACACACACACATCCCACTATACACACACATCCCACTATACACACACATCCCACTATACACACACATCCCACTATACACACACACACACACACTACACACACACATCCCACTACACACACACCCCACTATACACACACACACACACACACACATCCCACTACACACACACATCCCACTACACACACACACAGCCCACTCCACTACACACACACCCCTACCCTACTACACACACCACCCCATCCCACTGCACACACCCCTACACCCCCCATCCCACTACACACACACACCCCTACACACACCCCCATCCCACTACTCACACACACCCCTACACACACACCCCCATCCCACTACACACACACCCCCATCCCACTACACATACACCCCATCCCACTACACATACACACCCCCCATCCCACTACACACACACACCCCCCATCCCACTACACACACACCCCTACACACACCCCATCCCACTACTCACACCCCCATCCCACTACACACACACCCCCATCCCACTACACACACACACCCCTACACACACCCCATCCCACTACTCACACCCCCATCCCACTACACACACCCCCATCCCACTACACACACACACACCCACATCCCACTACACACACACCCTCCACCCCACTATACACACACCATTACACACACAAACCCCACCCCACTACACACACACACCCCGCTACATATATACACACGTACACCCCACTACACACACGTACACCCCACTACACACACGTACACCCCACTACACACACGTACACCCCCACACACACCCCACACACACACACACACACACACACACACACACACACACACACACACACACACACACACACACACACACACACACACTACAATATGACAATGTCTAGATATGTTTGTTAGGCTGTTACACAGCGCACTACAACATTACAACAGAGTAATGATACATCAGACATATTTGATTTATTATGTGCCATATTGACACATTTTTCTGGGCTTCTTTTTCTTCAATGACAGGCTACTTCAATGACAGGCTACTTCAATGACAGGCTACTCTGGCTACACCTAAGCCAAACCCACATATAATAAGTGAAATCGAAACATTTCTCCATAGGCCTTGTGTATTCGTTTGCTCCACAAACACCTCGCTGTGGATTGAATCTTCACATCAAATAACTACTGAGAAAATGATTGACTTCCAACCAAAGCATTCCTCTATCCACTTCCCTGCCATGTGTCAGTCACACCCTGCCAACAAACAAACAAACATCACAGTGAACCAACAAAGCTCTGATTTACCCCCATTTTCTTTCATTTCTTTCTTTCTCTTCTCTTCCAGGTATTCTCTCTCTCTCCAGACTTGTTTGGTTGTGAAAGCAGGTAATCTAGAGTAAACATCATTAACGGTTTGCTCACATCGCCCTCTTTGTGTTGCAGTATGTTGTTTAAAGAGGTTTTGTGCTGTAATGGCGTGGTCAGGCCGGTGCAGACGGTGCCAGGAGGCTCTGAAGTACCGGTTGGCTGGATACCTGGAGACCTGTCTGGACACAGAACAGACCTCTGGTCAACTGGACTCACTAGAATAATAATACTGCACAAAATGTCAGTGCAGGTCCATTTCCTGGGCATAGAGAGGGAACCAATCTGTACAACTGGATGCACTAATACTGTATTATAGCAGCACACAACTGATACACCTGCCCTTCAGTAGCAGATTCAGACACTGATTTCACCATTTCCTGGCGATCAGACCTGAGATCTGGACAAAGATGGGTGAAGTGCATAAAGAGGAGGCATACTGTATATCCACTATACCATACACGCGCATTCACATCTGATACACCTGTTCTTACTTCTGCTATGCACTCAATTACAAAGAGGTTAATGGAAAGAGTGCATATCAGGGAAATCATCTCCCTGGAAACATTTTTATTTTACCTTTATTTAACTAGACAAGTCAGTTAAGGACAAATTCTTACTTTCAATGGCGGCCTAGGAACAGTGGGTTAACTGCCTGTTCAGGGGCAGAACGACAGATTTGTACCTTGTCAGCTCGGGGATTTGAACTTGCAACCTTTCGGCTACTAGTCCAACGCTCTAATCACTAGGCTACCCTACCGCCCCATGCCTCAAAAATACATCGACAGAGAGAGATAGAGATCGACAGATACAGAGACAGAGATATAGAGACAGAGAGATACAGAGAGAGAGATCGAGAGATACAGAGAGAGATATAAAGACAGAGAGATACAGAGAGAGAGATACAGAGAAAGAGAGATACAGAGAGAGAGATACAGAGCCAGAGAGAGATATAGAGATACAGAGAGAGATATAGAGACAGAGAGATACAGAGAGAGAGATACAGAGCCAGAGAGAGATATAGAGATACAGAGAGAGATATAGAGACAGAGAGATACAGAGAGAGAGATACAGAGCCAGAGAGAGATATAGAGATACAGAGAGAGATATAGAGACAGAGAGATACAGAGACAGAGAAATACAGAGAGAGAGATATAGAGAGAGAGATATAGAGACAGAGAGATACAGAGAGAGAGAGATACAGAGAGAGAGAGATACAGAGACACAGAGAGAGAGATATAGAGACAGAGAGATACAGAGAGAGATATAGAGAGAAAGAGATATAGAGATCGAGAGATACAGAGAGAGAGATATCGAGACAGAGAGATATCGAGAGATACAGAGAGAGATATATAGAGACAGAGAGATATAGAGAGAGAGATATAGAGACAGAGCGATACAGAGAGAGAGAGAGAGAGAGAGAGAGATACAGAGAGACAGAGAGATACAGAGAGAGAGACATGGAAAGAGTGATACAGAGAGAGAGATATAGAGAGAGAGAGATACAGAGAGAGAAATATAGAGACAGAGAGATACAGAGACAGAGACAAAGATGGCCTCAACATGGAAGTCACACATATGCCCAGGTAGTGAGCGGGCAAACAGGCCCAACCCCCACTCTTACACTAGCCCAAGCCAATGGCATGTACCAGATGCTCAGCAGGCTCTGCTCACACTTACTGGCCTGAGGCCAAACCACACAACCAACAATATTGGGCACTTTATAGAACACAAAGCCTTCACTATATCATCCTGGAATATCCAAGGCCAAGAGCAGGAACCCGGACTTCACCAAAGAAATCGGTAATACAGACATTGTCATCCGGGAAGAAACCTGGTATAGAGGAGACGGACCCACTGGTTGCCCTCTAGGTTACAGAAAGCTGGTAGTCCCATCCACCAAACTACCAGGTGTGAAACAGGGAAGGGACTCAGGGGGTATGCTAATTTAATATAGAGCAGACCTAACTCACTCCATTAAATTAATCAAAACAGGAACATTTTACATTTTACATTTGGCTAGAAATTCAAAAGGAAATTATCTTAACAGAGAAGAATGTCCTCCTGTGTGCTACCTATATCCCCCCACTAGAATCCACATACTTTAATGAAGACAGCTTCTCCATCCTGGAGGGGGAAATCAATCATTTCCAGGCCCAGGGACATGTACTAGTCTGTGGCAACCTAAATGCCAGAACCAGACAAGAACCTGACACCCTCAGCACACAGGGGGACAAACACCTGCAAACACAGCATTCCCTACCACATATGCCCCCCTAGGCACAACTATGACAACATAACCAACAAAAACGGGTCACAACTCCTGCAGCTCTGTCGCATGCTGGGTATGTACATAGTCAATGGTAGGCTTCGAGGGGACTCCCATGGTAGGTACACCTATAGCTCATCTCTTGGCAGTAGTACTGTAGACTACTTTATCACTGACCTCAACCCAGTCTCTCAGAGCGTTCACAGTCAGCCCACTGACACCCCTATCAGACCACAGCAAAATCACAGTCTACTTGAACAGAGCAATACTCAATCATGAGGCATCAAAGCCAAAGGAACTGAGTAACATTAAGAAATGCTATAGATGGAAGGAATGCAGTTTGGAAACCTACCAAAAAACAATTAGGCAAAAACAAATTCAATCCCTTTTAGACAATTTCCTGGGTAAAACGTTCCACTGTAATAGTGAAGGTGTAAACTTGGCAGTAGAAAATCTTAACAGTATATTTGACCTCCGAGCTTCCCTATCAAATCTAAAAATCTCAAATAGAAAACTGAAGAAAGTGAACAACAATGACAAATGGTTTGATGAAGAATGCAAAAATCTAAGAAAGAAATTGAGAAACCTGTCCAACCAAAAACATAGAGACCCAGAAAACCTGAGTCTACGCCTTCACTATGGTGAATCACTAAAACAATACAGAAAACCTGAGTCTACACCTTCACTATGGTGAATCACTAAAACAATACAGAAATACACTACAGAAAAAGAAGGAACAACATGTCAGAAATCAGCTCAATGAAATTGAAGAATCCATAGACTCTAACCACTTCTGGGAAAATTGGAAAACACTAAACAAACAACAACATGAAGAATTATCCAAAATGGAGATGTATGGGTAAACCACTTCTCCAATCTTTTTGGCTCTATAACAAAGAATAAAGAGCAAAAACATAGGATCAAATACAAATCCTAGAATCAACTATTAAAGACTACCAGAACCCACTGGATTCTCCAATTACTTTGAATGAGCTACAGGACAAAATAAAAACCCTCCAACCCAAAAAGGCATGTGGTGTTGATGGTATCCTTCATGTGGGCAGGATTTTCGGTTTTGGCTAAAAAACGTACCAATATGAAACTGCCTATTTCTCAGGCCCAGAAACGACAATATGCATATAATTGTCAGATTAGGATAGAAAACAATTTAAAGTTTCCAAAAACTGTCAAAATATTGTCTGTGAGTATAACAGAACTGATATTGCAGGCAAAAAATGGAGGAAAATCAAACCAGGAAGTGCTGTTTTTCCTGAAAGCTCTCTGTTCCATTGGATGCCTTGCCTCCATTTAAAGGGATATCAACCAGATTCCTTTTCCTATGGCTTCCTCAAGGTGTCAACAGTCTTTAGACATAGTTTCAGGCTTTTATTTTGACATATGAGCGAGAAAGATAACATTGCGTCAGTGGATAGCTGGGTGTTCGCAGAGTTTTGCTTGCGCAATAGAGTGGGGCAGCCATTGTCTCTCCCTCTCCTATTGAAAAAGCGACAGTCCCCGGTTGATATATTATCAATTATATATTTTAAAAACAACCTGAGGATTGATTATAAAAAACGTTTGACATGTTTCTGTGGACATTTCGGATACTAATAATTTTCGTCTGTGATGTTGTGACCGCTCGAGCCTGTGGATTTCTGAACATAACGCGCCAAACAAATGGAGGTATTTTGGATATAAAAATAAAGTTATAAAGTTATGCTATATTGCACTTGTGATTTAATGAAAATTAAATATTTTTAGTGATTACATTTGAATTTGGCGCGCTACAATTCAGCGGGTGTTGATGAAAATGATCCCGCTAAAGGGATGGGTGCGTCAAGAAGTTAATGAAATGATCAAATATACAGACAACAAATTCCAATTGGCTATACTAAAACTCTTTAACATCATCCTTAGCTCTGGCATCTTCCCCAATATTTGGAACCAAGGACTGATCACCCCAATCCACAAAAGTGGAGACAAATTTGACCCCAATAACTACCGTGAGATATGCGTCAACCGTGACCTTGGGAAAATCCTCTGCATTATCATTAACAGCAGACTCGTACATTTCCTCAATGAAAACAATGTACTGAGGAAATCTCAAATTGACTTTTTACCAAATTACTGTACAACAGACCATGTATTCACCCTGCACACCCTAATTGACAACCAAACAAACCAAAACAAAGGCAAAGTCTTCTCATGCTTTGCTGATTTCAAAATAGCCTTCGACTCAATTTGGCATGAGGGTCTGCTATACAATTTGATGGAAAGTGGTGTTGGGGGTAAAACATACGACATTATAAAATCCATGCACACAAACAACAAGTGTGCGGTTAAAATTGGCAAAAAACACACACATTTCTTCCCACAGGGCCGTGGGGTGAGACAGGGATGCAGCAAAAGCCCCACCCTCTTCAACTAGAAAAGTCTGCAGCACCCGGCTGATGATCTGATGCTTGTCACCAACCAAGGAGGGCCTACAGCAGCACCTAGATATTCTGCACAGATTCTGCCAGACCTGGGCCCTGACAGTAAATCTCAGTAAGACCAAAATAATGCTGTTCCAAAAAAGGTCCAGTCGCCAGGACCACAAATACAAATTCCACCTAGACACCATTGCCCTAGAGCACACAAAAAACTATACATACCTTGGCCTGAACATCAGCGCCACAGGTAACTTCCACAAAGCTGTGAACGATCTGAGAGACAAGGCAAGAAGGGCATTCTATGCCATCAAAGGGAACATAAAATTCAACATACCAATTCGGATCTGGCTAAAAATACTTTTAATCAGAGCCCATTGCCCTTTATAGAGCCCATTGCCCTTTATGGTTGTGAGGTCTGGGGTCCGCTCACCAACCAAGATTTCACAAAATGGGACAAACACCAAATTGAGACTCCGCATGCAGAATTCTGAAAAAATATCCTCCGTGTACAACGTAGAACACCAAATAATGCATGCAGAGCAGAATTAGGCCGATACCCACTACTTATCGAAATCCAGAAAAGAGCCATTTAATTCTACAACCACCTAAAAGGAAGCGATTCCCAAACCTTCCATAACAAAGCCATCACCTACAGAGAGATGAACCTGGAGAAGAGTCCCCTAAGCAAGCTGGTCCTGGGGCTCTGTTCACAAACACAAACACAACCCACAGAGCCCCAGGACAGCAGCACAATTAGACCCAATCAAATCATGAGAAAACAAAAAGATAATTACTTGACACATTGGAAAGAATTAACAAAAAATGCTATTTGGCCCTAAACAGAGAGTACACAGTGGCAGAATGCCTGACAACTGTGACTGACCCAAACTTAAGGAAAGCTTTGACTATGTACAGACTCAGTGAGCATAGCCTTGCTATTGAGAAAGGCCGCCGTAGACAGACCTGGCTCTCAAGAGAAGACAGGCTATGCGCACACTGCTCACAAAATGAGGTGGAAACTGAGCTGCACTTCCTAACCTCCTGTCCATATTAGAGACACATATTTCCCTCAGATTACACAGATCCACAAAGAATTCGAAAACAAACCCAATTTTGATAAACTCCCATATCTAAGGTTGAAATTCCACAGTGTGACATCACAGCAGCAAGATGTGTGACCTGTTGCCACAAGAAAAATTCAACCAGTGAAGAACAAACACTATTGTAAATACAACCCATATTTATGCATACATTATTTATTTTCCCTTTTGTACTTTAAGCATTTGTACATCGTTACAACACTGTATACAGACATAATATGAAATTAGAAATGTCTTTATTATTTTGGAACTTCTGTGAGTGTAATGTTTACTGTTCATTTTTATTGTTCATTTCACCTTGTATATTATCTACCTCACTTGCTTTGGCAATGTTAACATATGTTTCCCATGCCAATAAAGCCCCTTGAATTGAATTGAATTGAGAGAGGAGAGGTCATGAGCAGATGAGCCTCTGCATTTTTCAGCATGTTCTTAAAAAAAGATAGATTTAGAGTTAGATAAACTGGGATTTGTTGTCATATAGATATAACAGGATGCTACCCTCTAGAACATAACCTTCACTCCAAATCAAAACTCAAAACCTACAACCTGATTTTGGACAGAATTACAGAATCACCTGGAAGGCTTACAGCGACCAAAGATGATTATTACAAAGCTATATAGCAAATACACCCGCCAACACCTCTTTTACGCTACTGCTACTCTCTGTTTATCATATATGCATAGTCACTTTAACCATATCTACATGTACATACTACCTCAATCAGCCTGACTAACTGGTGTCTGTATGTAGCCTCGCTACTTTTATAGCCTCGCTACTGTATATAGCCTGTCTTTTTACTGTTGTTTTATTTCTTTACTTACCTATTGTTCACAATACCTTTTTTGCACTATTGGTTAGAGCCTGTAAGTAAGCATTTCACTGTAAGGTTGAAATACCTGTTGTATTCAGCGCATGTGACAAATAAACTTTGGTTTGATTTGAAATGCTCTGGAAAACAACAAAAACCTGAAAACACCATCCAACCTGGAACTGAGTGAGTAATGTTTAGTCTGAAGCTATATTTTATTTCCAAAAGCCAAGAAGAAAAATACATTACATTACTTTATAAGGACTGAATGCTAAATGAAGGCTGCCAAGCTTGATACAACTTCAATTAGCACTGACGTGTCAAGTGAGAGGTGTCAAAGCCCTTTTGCCCAACAATGGCAGGAGAGTCTACTCCAACCAAATGGAGAGGCCGTAGAAGCTGCCTCCCGCTGTTCAGAGGTAATTAAAATACCGTAACCTGTGTATGTAAAGAATAAGACACAAAAAGAGCAATAAATGAAGCTCCTTATGGAAAATCAAGAGACACTTTTTGCTGTCTGTTATAAAAATGGGAACATCAGCAACCTCATCTTACACACAGACCATCCCCTGGCATGGCACGGTGCTATATCAGCACACTACCCCTCTGTTAAGAGGGGTGGAAATTCAGGACAATGAGGACTCTCAGCTAATATAAATCTAATATACATCTCTATAAGTCTGGAACAGTATTGATACAGGGCAACCCCAAACAGTTTCAGCTGGACTTTCACCTAATCAAATAATTAGCTCAGCAGGAGAAGCTCTCCCTTGAGAAAGATACCCCCACCCCGAGCGGGTCAGACCAGACCTCTTCATTATATAACCCCACAGACGAGCAACCCCAAGCAGAAAGTCAACCTCCCAGCACAGAGTACTACCCCCTCATTGAAATGGGGATACAGGATACATTTACCCACCTAGATGTAAGGCAGGTGGAGCTGGAACAGCAGACCCTGACCACAGCAGGACAGTCCACGCCAGACCCTGACCACGTCGACATCACAGCAGGACAGTCCACGCCAGACCCTGACCACGTCGACACCACAGCAGGACAGACAAATGAATAACCCCAAGCCCACTGAGGACATACACAAGACACCGATTGTACTCCTTACGGACTCAAACTGGAAATATATACAAGAAAAATAACTTTTCCCAAACACAGTGTGTCTATACTCTGGTGTCCAAACACCCAGCGTGGCCATGACTTTCTGTCTGAGGACCAACCAGGGTAACCCAGCCACATGATAATACACACAGGCACAAATGACCTGAGAACACATTTGGAAAGGGTGGCCACAGCACTCAAGGGAGTGATTGAAAAAGCTTCTTCTACTTTCCCCAAACGGACACGTGGTTACATCCACCCTGCTACCACAAAAGTACTTCCACCTTGCTACCATACAGCAGGGAAACACAAGTATTTCCTGTGACTGTGCCTCAAAACCAAATGTTTACCTGGCCCACCACTCTAGCCTGGACTTGAACAGCCTTTATGACCAGGTCCACCTATACAAGGCAGCAGTGCCCACCTTTGCCCAGACCCTAAAGGATATCGCTCTCAAATGCAGCTCCAACACTTCACAAAGGACAACAGATCAATAGACACCTTGCCCAGACCAGCGAGACACTCTCCCAGACCAGCGAGACACTATCCCAGATCTGCGGGACCCTCAAGTCAACCATGCTCACAACCCATTTAGGCCCCCTCAGATCAGACCTATGCCCCTCCTGCCCACCCCATGCACCTCGCCCCATGCACCCCACCCCATGCACCCCACCCTCAAGTCAATGGCATGTCCCAGATGCTCAGCAGGCTCTGCTCACACTTACTGGTCTGAGGCCAAACCACACGACCAATACATTCGACACTTTATGGAACACAAAGCCTTCACTATCTCATCCTGGAATATCCCATACCTGATGTCATCTGCCTTTGGCCTAAAGAGCAGGAACCTGGACTTCATCAAAGAAATCGAAAATATAGACATTGTCATCCTACAAGAAACCTGGTATAGAGGAGACGGACCCACTGGTTGCCCTCTAGGTTACAGAGCTGGTAGTCCCAACCACCAAACTACCAGGTGTGAAACAGGGAAGGGACTCAGGGGTTATGCTATTTTGGTATAGAGCAGACCTAACCCACTCCATTAAATTAATCAAAACAGGAAAATGTTTCATTTGGCTAGAAATTCAAAAGGAAACGATCTTAACAGAGAAAAATGTCCTCCTGTGTGCTACCTATATCCCCCCCACTAGAATCCCCATACTTTAATGAAGACAGCTTCTCCATCCTGGAGGGGGAAATCAATCATTTCCAGGTCCAGTGGCATGTACTAGTCTGTGGAGACCTAAATGCCAGAACCGGACAAGAACCTGACACCCTCAGCACACAGGGGGACAAACACCTGTGTCACGACTTCCGCCTAAGTCGGCTCCCCCCATGAATCCCACACCACCCATGGAGTCAGCAGGAGCAGGTACCCCGGATAGAGGAGTCGAGGAACGCGTCCGAGAACACTCGGCAATGCTGCAACATCTCGGCACCACGATGGTCTGGACCGCTGGGAGAGACAGGGAGTCTCTCCAGCACCTCGACCAGCACAACCAGGGGTAGCTCTACCCATCTCCCCATCCCTCCCAGTGGGATGCATCTCTCCCTTCCCAGGGAGTATGATGGGACGGCAGCACGGTGCCAGGGGTTCCTATTACAGCTGGACCTATACCTGGCCATCGTTCACCCAGCTCCCTCTGGGAGGGAGAGGGTGTCCTCCCTCGTCTCATGCCTTTTGGGGAGAGCTCTGGAGTGGGCAAACGCTGTGTGGGGAGAAGGAGATGCAGCCTTTGACCATCCGCCCGAGGGTAGAGTGGCGGGAGAGCGGCTCTTCCACCTGAGGCAGGGGATGAGGAGCGCCCAGGAGTTTGCCCTAGAATTCCAGACCTTGGCAGCCGGAGCAGGATGGAACAACAGGGCCCTTATCGACCACTACCGATGCAGCCTGCGCGAGGACGTCCTGCGGGAGTTGGCCTGCAGGGATGCCACCATCACCTTTGACCAACTGGTGGATCTGTCCATCCGGTTGGATAACCTGCTGGTCACCCGCGGACGTCCAGAGAGGGCTCTGTCAGTTCCGTCTTCCAGCACCCCCGCTCCGGTGCCCATGGAGCTGGGAGGGTCTGCTCTTAGGGAGGCTGGAGGAGGGGCCTTCACATGCACCATCTGTGGCCGCAGAGGGCTCGGTGCCAGGTTCATCCCTCTGGGAGTCGAGGCAGCAGGCAGGGCTCTCTCGCGTCACCCCAGGTGAGTCTGCACCACTCTCATCCAGAGCCCTCTGTTGACCACTTGTTTGTGCATGTTTGTTTTCCTGAGTTTTCCCGGCATTCCCAGCATAACACACTCGTCGATTCAGGCGCGGCTGGGAATTTTATCGACAGAGCGTTCGTCCTTAGTTTAGGGATTCCCATTGTTCCTGTGGTTAGACCTTTCCCAGTACACGCTCTGGAGAGTCGACCATTAGGGTTCAGGTTAATTAGGGAAGCCACCATCTTCCTGGCCATGGTGACAAGGAGAGAATCAGTCTCTTCCTCATTGACTCTCATGCATTTCTCGTGGTACTAGGCCTTCCCTGGTTGGCTTGTCATGACCCCACCATTTCATGGCAACATGGCTCTAACGGGGTGGTCGCGAGAGTGCTCGGGGAGGTGTGTAGGTGTTTCCGTTGGTGCTACCATGGTGGAAAGTCCAGACCAGGTCTCCACCGTGCGTATCCCCTCAGAATATACCGATTTGGCTCTCGCCTTCTCCAAAAAGAAGGCAACTCAATTACCACCCCATCGACTGGGGGATTGTGCAATAAATCTCCTGGTAGACGCTGCACTTCCCAGGAGTCACGTATATCCCCTGTCGCAAGCGGAGACAGTGGCTATGGAGACATATGTCTCTGAATCCCTGTGTCAGGGGTACATTCGGCCCTCCATTTCACCCGTCTCCTCGGGTTTCTTTTTCGTGAAGAAGAAGGAGGGAGGTCTGCGCCCGTGCATTAACTATTGAGGTCTCAATCAAATCACAGTGAGGTACAGCTACCCGTTACCTCTCATCGCCATGGCAATTGAGTCAATGCACGGGGCGCGCTTCTTCACTAAACTGGATCAGAAGCGCTTACAACCTGGTGTGTATCCGGGAGGGGGACGAGTGGAAGATGGAGTTCAGGACCACCTCAGGGCATCATGAGTACCTTGTAATGCCGTATGGGTTGATGAATACTCCATCAGCCTTCCAATCCTTTGTAGCCAAGATTTTCAGGGACCTGCACGGGCAGGGTGTAGTGGTGAATATTGATGACATTCTGATATACTCCTCTACACGCGCCGAGCATGTGTCCTTGGTGCGCAGGGTACTTGGACGACTGTTGGAGCATGACCTGTACGTCAAGGCTGAGAAATGCCTGTTCTTCCAGCAGGCCGTCTCCTTCCTAGGGTATCGCATTTCCACCTCAGGGGTGGAGATGGAGAGTGACCGCACTTCATTCGTGCGTAAATGGCCGACTCCCACCACGGTAACGGATGTGCAGCGTTTTTTAGGGTTTGCCCATTACTACCGGAGATTTATCCGGGGTTTTGGCCAGGTGGCTGCTCCAATTACCTCACTGCTGAAGGGGGGTCCTGTACGTTTGCAGTGGTCGGCTGAGGGCTCTGTTTACCTCGGCTCCCTTCCTGGCCCATCCGGATCCCTCTTTGGCGTTCATAGTGGACGTGGACGCGTCTGAGGCTGGGATAGGAGCCGTGCTCTCTCAGCGCTCTGGCACGCCACCGAAGCGCCGCACCTGTGCCTTCTTCTCGAAGAAGCTCAGCCCGGCAGAGCGGAACTATGATGTGGGGGACTGGGAGCTGTTGGTTGTGGTTAAAGCTTTGAAGGCGTGGAGACATTGGCTTGAGGGGGCTAAACACCCTATCCTCATCTGGACTGACCACTGCAACCAGGAGTACATCCAGGCAGCGAGGAGACTGAATCCTTGTCAGGCAAGGTGGGCCATGTTTTTTACCCATTTTGTGTTTACCCTGTCCTACAGACCAGGTTCCCAAAATGTTAAGGCAGACGCACTGTCCCGGCTGTATGACACAAAGGAGTGGCCCATGGATCAGACTCTCATACTCCTGCCTGGTAGCGCCAGTCATGTGGGAGCTGGACGCGGACATTGAGCAGGCTTTACATACAGTGCCTGCTCCCCTCCAGTGTCCCGTCGGGCGTCTGTACATTCCGTCTGCTGTCCGTAACCAGTTGATCTATTGGGCCCACACATCACCCTCCTCTGGTCATCCGGGGATTGGCCGGACAGTGCGCTGTCTGAGTGGGAAGTTCTGGTGGCCTACCTTGGCAAAGGACGTGAGGGTTTATGTTTCCTTTTGCTCAGTGTGCACCCAGTGTAAGGCTCCTAGACACCTGCCCAGAGGTAAGCTACATCCCTTACTCGTTCCACAATGGCCTTGGTCACACCTGTCGGTGGATTTTCTAACCGATCTTCCTCCCTCACAGGGAAACACCACGATCCTGGTCGTTGTGGATTGTTTCTAAAGTCCTGTCGTCTCCTCCCTCTGCCCGGTCTCCCTACGGCCCTACAGACTGCGGAGGCCTTGTTTACACATGTCTTCCAGCACTACGGGGTGCCTGAGGATATAGTGTCTGACCGAGGTCCCCAGTTCACTTTGAGAGTCTGGAGGGCGTTCATTGAATGTCTGGGAGTCTCGATCAGCCTCACCTCAGGTTTTCACCCCGAGAGTAATGGGCAGGTGGAGAGAGTTAACCAGGATGTGGGCAGGTTTCTGCGGTCTTATTGCCAGGACCAGCCGGGGGAGTGGGCGGGTGTTCGTGCCTTGGGCCGAGATGGCGCAGAACTTGCTCCGCCACTCCTCCACTAACCTCTCCCCCTTTCAGTGCGTATTGGGCTACCATCCGGTTCTGGCGCCACGGCATCAGAGTCAGACCGAGGCTCCTGAGGACTGGTTCCGGCACGCGGAGGAGACATGAGAAGCCGCCCATGTTCACCTCCAGCAGGCCGCGCTCTGCCAAAAAACCAGTGCGGACCGTCACCTCAGTGAGGCCCCGGTGTTCTCACCGGGTCTGGCTCTCGACCCAAAACTTGCCCTGCCGGAAGCTGGGTCCGTGGTTTGTGGAGACATTCAAAGTCCTGAAGAGAGTGAATGAGGTGTGTTACAGGTTACAGCTTCCCCAGGATTACTGCAGGAGGATAACCCCTCCTTCCATGTGTCTCTCCTCAGGCCGGTGGTGGTTGGTCAGCTCCAGGAGTCTGAGGTGCGGGAGGTTCCTCCGCCTCCTCTGGACATCGAGGGGGCCCTGCATACTCTGTCCTTTTCATCTTGGATTCGAGGCGTCGGGCGGGGGGCCTTCAGTACCTCGTGGAGTGGGAGGGGTACGGTCCGGAGGAGAGGTGTTGGGTTCAACCATCACAGTCTACTTGAACAGAGCAATACTCAATCATAAGGCATCAAGCCAATGGAACTGAGTAATATTAAGAAATGCTATAGATGGAAGGAATGTAGTGTGGAAACCTAACAAAAAACAATTAGGCAACAACAAATTCAAACCCTTATAGACAAATTCCTGGACAAACAGATAACAAACAGATAACTGATGAAAATGAACAACAATGACAAATGGTTTGATGAAGAATGCGAAACCTAAGAAAGAAATTGAGAAACCTGTCCAACCAAGAACACAGAGACCCAGAAAACCTGAGCATACGCCTTCACTATGGTGAATCACCAAATCAATACAGAAGTACACTACGGAAAAAGAAGGAACAGCACGTCAGAAATCAGCTCAATGTAACTGAAGAATCCATAGACTCTAACCACTTCTGGGAAAATTGGAAAACACTAAACAAACAACAAAACGAAGAATTATCTATCCAAAATGGAGATGTATGGGTAAACCACTTCTCCAATCTTTTTGGCTCTACAACAAAAGCAAACAGAAAAAGCATATACATGATCAAATACAAATCCTAGAATCAACGATTAAAGACTACCAGAACCCACTGGATTCTACAATTACCTTGAATGAACTACAGGACAAAATAAAATCCCTCCAACCCAAAAAGGCCTGTGGTGTTGATGGTATCCTCAATGAAATGATCAAATATACAGACAACACATTCCAATAGGTTATACTAAAACTCTTCAAGACCATTCTTAGCTCTGGCATCTTCCCCAATATTTGGAACCAAGGACTGATCACCCCAATCAATGAAAGTGAAGACAAATTTGACCCCAATAACTACAATGAGATATGCAGTGAAAACAAGGTACTGAGCAAATTGGCTTTTTATCAAGTAATCGTACAACAGACCACGTATTCACCCTGCACACCCTAATTGACAAACGAACAAACATAAACAAATGCAAAGTCTTCTCATGCTTTGTTGATTTCAAAAAAGCCTTCGACTCAATTTGGCATGAGGATCTGCTATACAAATTTATGGAAAGTGCTGTTGGGGGAAAAACATATGACAATATAAAATCCATGTACACAAACAAGAGTCCCGATAAAATAGGCAAAAAACACACACATTTCTTCCCACAGGGCCGTGGGGTGAGACAGGGATGCAGCTTAAGCCCCACCCTCTTCAACATATATATCAACGAATTGGCGCGGGCACTAGAAAAGTCTGCAGCAGCCGGCCTCATCCTACTAGAATCTGAAGTTAAATGTCTACTGTTTGCTGATGATCTGGTGCTTCTGTCACCAACCAAGGAGGGCCTACAGCAGCACCTAGATATTCTGCACAGATTCTGCCAGACCTGGGCCCTGACAGTAAACTCAGTAAGACCAAAATAATGGTGTTCCAAAAAAGGTCCAGTTGCCAGGACCACAAACACAATTTCCATCTAGACACCGTTGCAATAGAGCACACAAAAAACTATACATACCTTGGCCTAAACATCAGCGCCACAGGTAACTTCCACAAAGCTATGAACGATCTGAGAAACAAGGCCAGAAGGGCATTCTATGCCATCAAAAGGAACATGAAATTCGACATACTAATTAGGATCTGGCTAAAAATACTTTAATCAGTTATAGAACTCATTGCCCTTTATGGTTGTGAGGTCTGAGTGTCGCTCACCAACCAAGAATTCACAAAATGGGACAAACACCAAATTGAGACTCTGCATGCAGAATTCTGCAAACAATATCCTCTGTGTACAACATAAAACACAAAATAATGCAGGCAGAGCAGAATTAGGCCAGTACCCGCTAATGATCAACATCCAGAAAAGAGCCATTCAATTCTACAACCACCTAAAAGGAAGCGATTCCCAAACCTTCCATAACAAAGCCATCACCTACGGAGAGATTAACCTGGAGAAGAGTCCTCTAAGCAAGCTGGTCCTGGGGCTCTGTTCACAAACAGACCCCACATAGGGCCCAGGACAGCAACACAATTAGACCCAACCAAATCATGAGAAAACAAAAAGATAATTACTTGACACATTGGAAAGAATTAACAAAAAAAACAGAGCAAACTAGAATGCTATGTGGCCCAATCACATGCTGGTATTTTCAGTCAGTCAGGCTGGTACTAATACAGCCTGTACACACTCTCTCTCTCTCTCTCTCTCTCTCTCTCTCTCTCTCATTTGATTACGAATGAAAGGGATTGTAAAGTAATGGCATACTGTTCTGATGAGAGAGAGAGAGAAAGAGATCTGATCCCAGCCCCTGCTGTGCTGAGTTAATACAGTCTAATGGCTTCTGATTAATTCTCATCGTGCCAGTATAAAGAGATGTAATGACCTGCATTTCTGCCCCCTGCAATTTCTCGCTCTCGTTCTCCTGCTCTCTCCTCTCTTTCTTACTCTCTATCTTTCTTTCTCTCCTTTTTCAGTTTTTGATTATGAATTAAAAGGATTGTAAAGTAATGGCATACTGTTCTGTTGAGAGAGAGCGATCTGATCCCAGCCCCTGCTGTGCTGAGTTAATACAGTCTAATGGCTTCTGATTAATTCTCATTGGGACAGTATAAAGAGATGTAATGATCACTCTTTCTCTCTCTCTCTCTCTCTCGCATTTGAGCGAATCATTGTCAAGTTGTTGACCACCACCCTTCAAAGTGTGTTGCATTATGGTTATAGAAAATGTCAGACTATACTGTATGTCGGCTGGATGAACTTTACACAAAGCTACGGGATCATTTCAACATTTATACAGACACACTTCTATAAACAGTAGAAGCTATGTTGACACTGCCATGTTGATCTGAGCCTTGCTGTTGGAAAACCACTACAATGTCCAACTTCCGGCTGTCGCAGATGAACATCCCCGACTTCACGCACCGACTTTCATTTACAGTCAGCTTTTTAATTTTTTTTTTTTTTTACCCCTTTTTCTCCCCAATTTCGTGGTATCCAATTGTTTAGTAGCTACTGTCTTGTCTCATCGCTACAACTCCCATACGGGCTCGGGAGAGACGAAGGTTGAAAGTCATGCCTCCTCCGATACACAACCCAACCAAGCCACACTGCTTCTTAACACAGCGCGCATCCAACCCGGAAGCCAGCCGCACCAATGTGTCGGAGGAAACACCGTGCACTGCGCCCGGCCCGTCACAGGAGTCGCTGGTGCGTGATGAGACAAGGTTATCCCTACCGGCCAACCCCTCCCTAACCCGGACGACGCTAGGCCAATTGTGCGTCGCCCCACGGACCTCCCGGTCGCGGCCGGTTACGACAGAGCCTGGGCGCGAACCCAGGCTCACTACTCTCGCTCTCTCTCTCTCTCTGCGCTCTCTCTCCTCTTTCATTTTTTCCAGTTTTTGATTATGAATTAAAGGGATTGTAGTACAACGGCGTAGTGTTCAGTTTAGTCTCCTGATTGCCGTATTAGATGAAGAAATGTCAGTGTGCATGTTTCCTCTTCCCTGCTCTCTGTTCAACAATACCATTCTACCATCACACACAATGGCCTCCAATTCCACCATGATTCTTCACAGAACATCAAACCTAACGCTAATCAAACGCATTCTTCCACCTCTTTCTTTCTTCTCTCATGTTTTCCTTTTGATGAGACTTTGTGGTGTTTAGTGTAGGAGACAGCAACAAGTGAAAATCAGGTTTAATCACAGTCTCCACTTGTCTTATCCTTCAAGATGTCTTGAAGCTCTGGACCAGGGCTTTCCAACTCAGCTTTCTTGTAATCTTGTTATCTTAAACACCGGGAACTTCTGGTGACAGTAGTTAAGCAAAAGTAAAAAAGTATACACAATTATTTATGTTCCTCTTGGGTTATAGATCTTTGGACCCAATTCTGTTCATTTCACTTCTATGACCTTCCTGCTCTCAATTCCAGAACATGTACTCAGCCCCCCCATCCTAAACCTCAATCACAGAGCAGACAGCTATAGTCCATGTTATTCTCCACACTGACCCCCTCCCCCATCCTAAACCTCAATCACAGAGCAGACAGCTATAGTCCATGTTATTCTCCACACTGACCCCCTCCCCCATCCTAAACCTCAATCACAGAGCAGACAGCTATAGTCCATGTTATTCTCCACACTGACCCCCCCCCCCATCCTAAACCTCAATCACAGAGCAGACAGCTATAGTCCATGTTATTCTCCACACTGACCCCCTCCCCCATCCTAAACCTCAATCACAGAGCAGACAGCTATAGTCCATGTTATTCTCCACACTGACCCCTCCCCCATCCTAAACCTCAATCACAGAGCAGACAGCTATAGTCCATGTTATTCTCCACACTGACCCCCTCCCCCATCCTAAACCTCAATCACAGAGCAGACAGCTATAGTCCATGTTATTCTCCACACCGACCCCCCCCCCCATCCTAAACCTCAATCACAGAGCAGACAGCTATAGTCCATGTTATTCTCCACCGACCCCCCATCCTAAACCTCAATCACAGAGCAGACAGCTATAGTCCATGTTATTCCCCCCCCCCCCCCCCATCCTAAACCTCAATCACAGAGCAGACAGCTATAGTCCATGTTATTCTCCACACTGACCCCCTCCCCCATCCTAAACCTCAATCACAGAGCAGACAGCTATAGTCCATGTTATTCTCCACACTGACCCCCTCCCCCATCCTAAACCTCAATCACAGAGCAGACAGCTATAGTCCATGTTATTCTCCACACCGACCCCCTCCCCCATCCTAAACCTCAATCACAGAGCAGACAGCTATAGTCCATGTTATTCTCCACACTGACCCCCCCCCATCCCCCATCCTAAACCTCAATCACAGAGCAGACAGCTATAGTCCATGTTATTCTCCACACTGACCCCCTCCCCCATCCTAAACCTCAATCACAGAGCAGACAGCTATAGTCCATGTTATTCTCCACACTGACCCCCTCCCCCATCCTAAACCTCAATCACAGAGCAGACAGCTATAGTCCATGTTATTCTCCACACTGACCCCCCCCCATCCTAAACCTCAATCACAGAGCAGACAGCTATAGTCCATGTTATTCTCCACCCCCCCATCCTAAACCTCAATCACAGAGCAGACAGCTATAGTCCATGTTATTCTCCACACAGACCCCCTCCCCCATCCTAAACCTCAATCACAGAGCAGACAGCTATAGTCCATGTTATTCTCCACACCGACCCCCTCCCCCCCATCCTAAACCTCAATCACAGAGCAGACAGCTATAGTCCATGTTAATCTCTTCTCCACACCTCCCCCCTCCCCCCATCCTAAACCTCAATCACAGAGCAGACAGCTATAGTCCATGTTAATCTCCACACATCTGAGCCCCCAGTATACCTCTGTGCTGTAAAGCTGTGTGTGTGTGTTCATTTGTGCATGCTTGTGTGCTTGCGCACATGTGTGTTCACCTGTGTGTGTGTGTGTGTGTGTGTGTTCACGTGTGTGTGTGTGTGTATGCGGGTCTGTATGCCTGTGTCTGTGAAGGACAGATTTATAATGGTCTGTGGCCATCAGTACACTGAACATGACCCTCTGTATCAGGAAGGAGACACACTTAATGCCTGCCACAGCCACAAGGACAGGGACAGAGACTGGGACAGCCACAAGGACAGGGACAGAGACTGGGACAGCCACAAGGACAGGGACAGAGACCCGGACAGCCACAAGGACAGGGACAGAGACCGGGACAGCCACAAGGACAGGGACAGAGACCGGGACAGCCACAGGGACAGAGACCGGGACAGCCACAAGGACAGAGACCGGGACAGCCACAAGGACAGAGACAGAAACGGGGACAGCCACAAGGACAAGGACAGAGACCGGGACAGCCACAGGGACATAAACGGGGACAGCCACAAGGACAGGGACAGAGACCGGGACAGCCACAGGGGACAGCAACAGTGACAGAGACCGGGACAGCCACAGGGGACAGTCACAGGAACAAGGACAGCCACAGACCCTCTGTATCAGGCAGGAGATGTAATGCCTGCCACAGAATCAGATCAAGTGTGTAAAAGATAATTGATTATAAAAACATATAAATAATTCAACCATGAACAGTTTTCCCATTGGCTAAGGAATGGGAAAGAGCGAGGGAGAAAATGGGCAGAAACCTGAAAACATATAGATCCGTCGAGATTAAAAACCATAGCAATATTTACAGACCAGGGCCATATAATGACATGCTCTAGACCAGGGACAGAGCTATGACAAGAGGTAGGTCTTTTTTCTTTCCTTGTTCTTTTGTTTGCACTGCCCTCATCAGTGGATATGAGGAGGAGGAGAGGAGGAGACAAAGGGAGGAAAGGAGATGAGAGGAGAGGAGAGGAGAGGAGCAAGAAGGGAGAAGAGCAGGAAATGAGGGGAGCAGGAGAGGGGAGGAGAGGATGATAGAGGGGGTGAGAGAAGAAGAGAGGAGGGTGTTAATGAGGGGAAGGAGAGAAGGAGAGAGGAGGGTGTTAATGAAGGGAAGGAGAGAAGGAGAGAAGGGAGGAGGGTGTTAATGAAGGGAAGGAGAGAGGAGGGTGTTAATGAGGGGAAGGAGAGAGGAGGGTGTTAATGAGGGGAAGGAGAGAAGGAGAGGGGAGGGTGTTAATGAAGGGAAGGAGAGAAGGAGAGAAGGAGAGAGGATGGTGTTAATGAGGAGAAGGAGAGAAGGAGAGAAGGAGAGAGGAGGGTGTTAATGAAGGGAAGGAGAGAAGGAGAGAGGAGGGTGTTAATGAAGAGAAGGAGAGAGGAGGGTGTTAATGAGGAGAAGGAGAGAAGGAGAGAGGAGGGTGTTAATGAGGGGAAGGAGAGAAGGAGAGAGGAGGGTGTTAATGAGGAGAAGGAGAGAGGAGGGTGTTAATGAGGAGAAGGAGAGAAGGAGAGAGAGGTTGTTAATGAAGGGAAGGAAGAATGAGAGAAGGAGGAGGGTGTTAATGAGGGGAAGGAGAGAAGGAGAGAGGAGGGTGTTAATGAGGGGAAGGAGAGAAGGAGAGAGGAGGGTGTTAATGAGGGAAGGAGAGAAGGAGGGGAGGGTGTTAATGAGGGGAAGGAGAGAAGGAGGGTGTTAATGAGGGGAAGGAGAGAAGGAGGGTGTTAATGAGGGGAAGGAGAGAAGGAGGGTGTTAATGAGGGGAAGGAGAGAAGGAGGGTGTTAATGAGGGGAAGGAGAGAAGGAGGGTGTTAATGAGGGGAAGGAGAGAAGGAGGGTGTTAATGAGGGGAAGGAGAGAGGAGGGTGTTAATGAGGGGAAGGAGAGAGGAGGGTGTTAATGAGGGGAAGGAGAGAGGAGGGTGTTAATGAGGGGAAGGAGAGAGGAGGGTGTTAATGAGGGGAAGGAGAGAGGAGGGTGTTAATGAGGGGAAGGAGAGAGGAGGGTGTTAATGAGGGGAAGGAGAGAGGAGGGTGTTAATGAGGGGAAGGAGAGAGGAGGGTGTTAATGAGGGGAAGGAGAGAAGGAGAGGGGAGGGTGTTAATGAAGGGAAGGAGAGAAGGAGAGAAGGATGGTGTTAATGAGGAGAAGGAGAGAGGAGAGAAGGAGAGAGGAGGGTGTTAATGAAGGGAAGGAGAGAAGGAGAGAGGAGGGTGTTAATGAAGGAAGGAGAGAGGAGGGTGTTAATGAGGAGAAGGAGAGAAGGAGAGGGAGGGTGTTAATGAGGGGAAGGAGAGAAGGAGAGGTGTTAATGAGGAGAAGGAGAGAGGAGGGTGTTAATGAGGAGAAGGAGAGAAGGAGAGAGGAGGTTGTTAATGAAGGGAAGGAGAGAATGAGAGAAGGAGAGAGGAGGGTGTTAATGAGGGGAAGGAGAGAAGGAGAGAGGAGGGTGTTAATGAGGGGAAGGAGAGAAGGAGAGGGAGGGTGTTAATGAGGGGAGGAGAGAAGGAGGGTGTTAATGAGGGGAAGGAGAGAAGGAGGGTGTTAATGAGGGGAAGGAGAGAAGGAGGGTGTTAATGAGGGGAAGGAGAGAAGGAGGGTGTTAATGAGGGGAAGGAGAGAAGGAGGGTGTTAATGAGGGGAAGGAGAGAAGGAGGGTGTTAATGAGGGGAAGGAGAGAAGGAGGGTGTTAATGAGGGGAAGGAGAGAAGGAGGGTGTTAATGAGGGGAAGGAGAGAAGGAGGGTGTTAATGAGGGGAAGGAGAGAGGAGGGTGTTAATGAGGGGAAGGAGAGAGGAGGGTGTTAATGAGGGGAAGGAGAGAGGAGGGTGTTAATGAGGGGAAGGAGAGAGGAGGGTGTTAATGAGGGGAAGGAGAGAGGAGGGTGTTAATGAGGGGAAGGAGAGAAGGAGAGGGGAGGGTGTTAATGAAGGGAAGGAGAGAAGGAGAGAAGGATGGTGTTAATGAGGAGAAGGAGAGAAGGAGAGAGGAGGGTGTTAATGAAGAGAAGGAGAGAGGAGGGTGTTAATGAGGAGAAGGAGAGAGGAGGGTGTTAATGAGGAGAAGGAGAGAAGGAGAGGTTGTTAATGAAGGGAAGGAGAGAATGAGAGAAGGGTGTTAATGAGGAGAAGGAGAGAAGGAGGGTGTTAATGAGGGGAAGGAGAGAAGGAGGGTGTTAATGAGGGGAAGGAGAGAAGGAGGGTGTTAATGAGGGGAAGGAGAGAAGGAGGGTGTTAATGAGGGAAGGAGAGAAGGAGGGTGTTAATGAGGGGAAGGAGAGAAGGAGGGTGTTAATGAGGGGAAGGAGAGAAGGAGGGTGTTAATGAGGGGAAGGAGAGAAGGAGGGTGTTAATGAGGGGAAGGAGAGAAGGAGGGTGTTAATGAGGGGAAGGAGAGAAGGAGGGTGTTAATGAGGGGAAGGAGAGAAGGAGGGTGTTAATGAGGGGAAGGAGAGAAGGAGGGTGTTAATGAGGGGAAGTAGAGAGGAGGGTGTTAATGAGGGGAAGGAGAGAGGAGGGTGTTAATGAGGGGAAGGAGAGAGGAGGGTGTTAATGAGGGGAAGGAGAGAGGAGGGTGTTAATGAGGGGAAGGAGAGAGGAGGGTGTTAATGAGGGGAAGGAGAGAGGAGGGTGTTAATGAGGGGAAGGAGAGAGGAGGGTGTTAATGAGGGAAGGAGAGAGGAGGGTGTTAATGAGGGGAAGGAGAGAGGAGGGTGTTAATGAGGGGAAGGAGAGAGGAGGGTGTTAATGAGGGGAAGGAGAGAGGAGGGTGTTAATGAGGGGAAGGAGAGGGAGGGTGTTAATGAGGGGAAGGAGAGGGGAGGGTGTTAATGAGGGGAAGGAGAGGGGAGGGTGTTAATGAGGGGAAGGAGAGAAGGAGGGTGTTAATGAGGGGAAGGAGAGGGGAGGGTGTTAATGAGGGAAGGAGAGGGGAGGGTGTTAATGAGGGGAAGGAGAGAGGAGGGTGTTAATGAGGGGAAGGAGAGAGGAGGGTGTTAATGAAGGGAAGGAGAGAGGAGGGTGTTAATGAGGGGAAGGAGAGAGGAGGGTGTTAATGAGGGGAAGGAGAGAAGGAGGGTGTTAATGAGGGGAAGGAGAGAAGGAGGGTGTTAATGAGGGGAAGGAGAGAAGGAGGGTGTTAATGAGGGGAAGGAGAGAGGAGGGTGTTAATGAGGGGAAGGAGAGAGGAGGGTGTTAATGAGGGGAAGGAGAGAGGAGGGTGTTAATGAGGGGAAGGAGAGAGGAGGGTGTTAATGAGGGGAAGGAGAGAGGAGGGTGTTAATGAGGGGAAGGAGAGAGGAGGGTGTTAATGAGGGGAAGGAGAGAGGAGGGTGTTAATGAGGGGAAGGAGAGAGGAGGGTGTTAATGAGGGGAAGGAGAGAGGAGGGTGTTAATGAGGGGAAGGAGAGGGGAGGGTGTTAATGAGGGGAAGGAGAGAGGAGGGTGTTAATGAGGGGAAGGAGAGGGAGGGTGTTAATGAGGGGAAGGAGAGGGGAGGGTGTTAATGAGGGGAAGGAGAGAGGAGGGTGTTAATGAGGGAAGGAGAGAAGGAGAGAGGAGGGTGTTAATGAAGGGAAGGAGAGAGGAGGGTGTTAATGAGGGGAAGGAGAGAGGAGGGTGTTAATGAGGGGAAGGAGAGAAGGAGGGTGTTAATGAGGGGAAGGAGAGAAGGAGGGTGTTAATGAGGGGAAGGAGAGAAGGAGGGTGTTAATGAGGGGAAGGAGAGAGGAGGGTGTTAATGAGGGGAAGGAGAGAGGAGGGTGTTAATGAGGGGAAGGAGAGAGGAGGGTGTTAATGAGGGGAAGGAGAGAGGAGGGTGTTAATGAGGGGAAGGAGAGAGGAGGGTGTTAATGAGGGGAAGGAGAGAGGAGGGTGTTAATGAGGGGAAGGAGAGAGGAGGGTGTTAATGAGGGGAAGGAGAGAGGAGGGTGTTAATGAGGGGAAGGAGAGAGGAGGGTGTTAATGAGGGGAAGGAGAGAGGGAGGGTGTTAATGAGGGGAAGGAGAGGGGAGGGTGTTAATGAGGGGAAGGAGAGGGGAGGGTGTTAATGAGGGGAAGGAGAGAGGAGGGTGTTAATGAGGGGAAGGAGAGAAGGAGAGAGGAGGGTGTTAATGAAGGGAAGGAGAGAGAGGAATGAGGGGAAGGAGAGAGGAGGGTGTTAATGAGGGGAAGGAGAGAGGGAGGGTGTTAATGAGGGGAAGGAGAGAGGAGGGTGTTAATGAGGGGAAGGAGAGAGGAGGGTGTTAATGAGGGGAAGGAAGGAGGGTGTTAATGAGGGGAAGGAGAGAGGAGGGTGTTAATGAGGGGAAGGAGAGAGGAGGGTGTTAATGAGGGAAGGAGAGGGAGGGTGTTAATGAGGGAAGGAGAGAAGGAGAGAGGAGGGTGTTAATGAGGGGAAGGAGAGAGGAGGGTGTTAATGAGGGGAAGGAGAGAGGAGGGTGTTAATGAGGGGAAGGAGAGAGGAGGGTGTTAATGAGGGGAAGGAGAGAGGAGGGTGTTAATGAGGGGAAGGAGAGAGGAGGGTGTTAATGAGGGAAGGAGAGAGGAGGGTGTTAGAGGGGAAGGAGAGAGGAGGGTGTTAATGAGGGGAAGGAGAGAAGGAGAGAGGAGGGTGTTAATGAAGGAAGGAGAGAAGGAGAGAGGGTGTTAATGAAGGGAAGGAGAGAAGGAGAGAGGGTGTTAATGAAGGGAAGGAGAGAAGGAGAGAGGAGGGTGTTAATGAGGGGAAGGAGAGAAGGAGAGAGGAGGGTGTTAATGAGGGGAAGGAGAGAAGGAGAGAGGAGGGTGTTAATGAGGGGAAGGAGAGAAGGAGAGAGGAGGGTGTTAATGAGGGGAAGGAGAGAAGGAGAGAGGAGGGTGTTAATGAGGGGAAGGAGAGAAGGAGAGAGGAGGGTGTTAATGAGGAGAAGGAGAGAAGGAGAGAGGAGGGTGTTAATGAAGGGAAGGAGAGAAGGAGAGAGGAGGGTGTTAATGAAGGGAAGGAGAGAAGGAGAGAGGAGGGTGTTAATGAGGGGAAGGAGAGAAGGAGAGAAGGAGAGAGGGGGTGTTAATGAGGGGAAGGAGAGAAGGAGAGAGGAGGGTGTTAATGAGGGGAAGGAGAGAAGGAGAGAGGAGGGTGTTAATGAGGGGAAGGAGAGAAGGAGAGAGGAGGGTCTTAATGAGGGGAAGGAGAGAAGGAGAGAGGAGGGTGTTAATGAAGGGAAGGAGAGAGGAGGGTGTTAATGAGGAGAAGGAGAGAAGGAGAGAGGAGGGTGTTAATGAGGGAATTAGAGAAGGAGAGAACGAGAGAGGAGGGTGTTAATGAAGGGAAGGAGAGAAGGAGAGAAGTGGAGAGGAGGGTGTTAATGAAGGGAAGGAGAGAGGAGGGTGTTAATGAGGGGAAGGAGAGAAGGAGAGAGGAGGGTGTTAATGAGGGGAAGGAGAGAAGGAGAGAGGAGGGTGTTAATGAAGGGAAGGAGAGAAGGAGAGAGGAGGGTGTTAATGAAGGGAAGGAGAGAAGGAGAGAGAAGGGTGTTAATGAGGGGAAGGAGAGAAGGAGAGAGGAGGGTGTTAATGAGGAGAAGGAGAGAAGGAGAGAGGAGGGTGTTAATGAAGGGAAGGAGAGAAGGAGAGAGGAGGGTGTTAATGAGGGGAAGGAGAGAAGGAGAGAAGGAGAGGGAGGGTGTTAATGAGGGGAAGGAGAGAAGGAGAGAGGAGGGTGTTAATGAGGGGAAGGAGAGAAGGAGAGAGGAGGGTGTTAATGAAGGGAAGGAGAGAAGGAGAGAAGGAGGGTGTTAATGAAGGGAAGGAGAGATGGAGAGAGGAGGGTGTTAATGAAGGGAAGGAGAGAAGGAGAGAAGGAGAGAGGAGGGTGTTAATGAAGAGAAGGAGAGAAGGAGAGAAGGAGAGAGGAGGGTGTTAATGAGGGGAAGGAAATAAGGAGAGAAGAGAGAGGAGAGAGGAGGGTATTAATGAGGGGAAGGAGAGAAGGAGAGAAGGAGAGAGGAGGGTATTAATTAGGAGAAGGAGAGAAGGAGAGAGGAGGGTGTTAATGAGGGGAAGGAGAGAAGGAGAGAAGGAGAGAGGAGGGTGTTAATGAGGGGAAGGAGAAAAGGAGAAAAGGAGAGAAGGAGAGAGGAGGGTGTTAATGAGAAGAAGGAGAGAAGGAGAGAGGAGGGTGTTAATGAAGGGAAGGAGAGAAGGAGAGAGGAGGGTGTTAATGAGGGGAAGGAGAGAAGGAGAGAGGAGGGTGTTAATGAAGGGAAGGAGAGAAGGAGAGAGGAGGGTGTTAATGAAGGGAAGGAGAGAAGGAGAGAGGAGGGTGTTAATGAAGGGAAGGAGAGAAGGAGAGAGGAGGGTGTTAATGAAGGGAAGGAGAGAAGGAGAGAGGAGGGTGTTAATGAAAGGAAGGAGAGAAGGAGAGAGGAGGGTGTTAATGAGGGGAAGGAGAGAAGGAGAGAGGAGGGTGTTAATGAGGGGAAGGAGAGAAGGAGAGAGGAGGGTGTTAATGAAGGGAAGGAGAGAAGGAGAGAAGTGGAGAGGAGGGTGTTAATGAAGGGAAGGAGAGAAGGAGAGAGGAGGGTGTTAATGAGGGGAAGGAGAGAAGGAGAGAGGAGGGTGTTAATGAAGGGAAGGAGAGAAGGAGAGAGAAGGGTGTTAATGAGGGGAAGGAGAGAAGGAGAGAGGAGGGTGTTAATGAGGAGAAGGAGAGAAGGAGAGAGGAGGGTGTTAATGAAGGGAAGGAGAGAAGGAGAGAGGAGTGTGTTAATGAGGGGAAGGAGAGAAGGAGAGAGGAGGGTGTAAATGATGGGAAGGAGAGAAGGAGAGAGGAGGGTGTTAATGAAGGGAAGGAGAGAAGGAGAGAGGAGGGTGTTAATGAAGGGAAGGAGAGAAGGAGAGAAGGAGAGAGGAGGGTGTTAATGAGGGGAAGGAGAGAAGGAGAGAGGAGGGGGTGTTAATGAGGGGAAGGAGAGAAGGAGAGAGGAGGGTGTTAATGAACGGAAGGAGAGAAGGAGAGAAGGAGGGTGTTAATGAAGGGAAGGAGAGATGGAGAGAGGAGGGTGTTAATGAAGGGAAGGAGAGATGGAGAGAGGAGGGTGTTAATGAAGAGAAGGAGAAGGAGAGAAGGAGAGAGGAGGGTGTTAATGAGGGGAAGGAAATAAGGAGAGAAGGAGAGAAGGAGAGAGTAGGGTATTAATGAGGAGAAGGAGAGAAGGAGAGAGGAGGGTGTTAATGAAGGGAAGGAGAGAAGGAGAGAGGAGGGTGTTAATGAAGGGAAGGAGAGAAGGAGAGAGGAGGGTGTTAATGAGGGGAAGGAGAGAAGGAGAGAAGGAGAGAGGAGGGTGTTAATGAGGGGAAGGAGAGAAGGAGAAAAGGAGAAAAGGAGAAAAGGAGAAAAGGAGAGAGGAGGGTGTTAATGAGGGGAAGGAGAGAAGGAGAGAGGAGGGTGTTAATGAAGGGAAGGAGAGAAGGAGAGGAGGGTGTTAATGAAGGGAAGGAGAGAAGGAGAGAGGAGGGTGTTAATGAAGGGAAGGAGAGAAGGAGAGAGGAGGGTGTTAATGAAGGGAAGGAGAGAAGGAGAGAGGAGGGTGTTAATGAAGGGAAGGAGAGAAGGAGAGAGGAGGGTGTTAATGAAGGGAAGGAGAGAAGGAGAGAGGAGGGTGTTAATGAGGAGAAGGAGATAAGGAGAGAAGGAGAGAAGAGGGTATTAATGAGGAGAAGGAGAGAAGGAGAGGAGGGTGTTAATGAGGGGAAGGAGAGAAGGGTGAATGAGGGGAAGGAGAGAAGGAGAGAGGAGGGTGTTAATGAGGAGAAGGAGAGAAGGAGAGAGGAGGGTGTTAATGAGGGGAAGGAGAGAAGGAGAGAGGAGGGTGTTAATGAGGGGAAGGAGAGAAGGAGAGAGGAGGGTGTTAATGAGGGGAAGGAGAGAAGGAGAGAGGAGGGTGTTAATGAGGGGAAGGAGAGAAGGAGAGAGGAGGGTGTTAATGAGGGGAAGGAGAGAAGGAGAGAGGAGGGTGTTAATTAGGTGAAGGAGAGAAGAGAGGAGAGAGGAGGGTGTTAATGAGGGGAAGAAGAGAAGGAGAGAGGAGGGTGTTAATGAAGGGAAGGAGAGAAGGAGAGAAGGAGGAGGAGGGTGTTAATGAGGAGAAGGAGAGAAGGAGAGAAGGAGAGAGGAGGGTGTTAATGAGGGGAAGGAGAGAAGGAGAGAGGAGGGTGTTAATGAGGGGAAGGAGAGAAGGAGAGAGGAGGGTGTTAATGAGAAGGAGAGAGGAGGGTGTTAATGAGGGGAAGGGGAGGAGAGAGGAGGGTGTTAATGAGGAGAAGGAGAGAGGAGGGTGTTAATGAGGGGAAGGAGAGAAGGAGAGAGGAGGGTGTTAATGAAGGGAAGGAGAGAAGGAGAGAAGGAGAGAGGAGGGTGTTAATGAGGAGAAGGAGAGAAGGAGAGAAGGAGAGAGGAGGGTGTTAATGAGGGGAAGGAGAGAAGGAGAGAGGAGGGTGTTAATGAGAAGGAGAGAAGGAGAGAGGAGGGTGTTAATGAGGGAAGGGGAGAAGGAGAGAGGAGGGTGTTAATGAGGAGAAGGAGAGAGGAGGGTGTTAATGAGGGGAAGGAGAGAAGGAGAGAGGAGGGTGTTAATGAGGGGAAGGAGAGAAGGAGAGAGGGGGTGTTAATGAGAAGGAGAGAAGGAGAGAGGAGGGTGTTAATGAGGAGAAGGAGAGAAGGAAAGAGGAGGGTGTTAATGAGGAGAAGGAGAGAGGAGGGTGTTAATGAGGAGAAGGAGAGAAGGAGGAGGAGGGTGTTAATGAAGGGAAGGAGAGAGGAGGGTGTTAATGAGGGGAAGGAGAGAAGGAGAGAGGAGGGTGTTAATGAGGAGAAGGAGAGAAGGAGAGAGGAGGGTGTTAATGAGGAGAAGGAGAGAAGGAGAGGGGAGGGTGTTAATGAGGGGAAGGAGAGAAGAGGGTGTTAATGAAGGGAAGGAGAGAAGGAGAGAGGAGGGTGTTAATGAAGGGAAGGAGAGAAGGAGAGAGGAGGGTGTTAATGAAGGGAAGGAGAGAAGGAGAGAGGAGGGTGTTAATGAAGGGAAGGAGAGAAGGAGAGAGGAGGGTGTTAATGAGGGGAAGGAGAGAAGGAGAGAGGAGGGTGTTAATGAGGGGAAGGAGAGAAGGAGAGAGGAGGGTGTTAATGAAGGGAAGGGAGAAGGAGAGGAAGGAGAGAGAGGGTGTTAATGAGGAGAAGGAGAGAAGGAGAGAGGAGGGTGTTCATGAAGGGAAGGAGAGAAGGAGAGAGGAGGGTGTTAATGAGGGGAAGGAGAGAAGGAGAGAGGAGGGTGTTAATGAGGGGAAGGAGAGAAGGAGAGAGGAGGGTGTTAATGAAGGGAAGGAGAGAAGGAGAGAAGGAGAGAGGAGGGTGTTAATGAGGAGAAGGAGAGAAGGAGAGAGGAGGGTGTTAATGAAGGGAAGGAGAGAGGAGGGTGTTAATGAAGGGAAGGAGAGAAGGAGAGAGGAGGGTGTTAATGAAGGGAAGGAGAGAAGGAGAGAAGGAAAAAGGTTCCAGTGTATTTTCTCTCTCTTTTTTGGGGTGGGGGGGGTGAGTGGCGGGAGGTGCGGTGGCCTCTTGTATTATGCTCTTGACTCTCCTCTGGGAGGGCCTAAGAAGCTCTCTAGTCACACTGGACCTGAGGTGACACAGAGGGGTGGGAGAAAGAGAGGAGAGGCACGCCAAGAGGAAGGGGTAGAAGGGGAAGCTCAAGAGAGAAAGACGAGGGGGAGAGACGCAGGCCAAGATGAAGAAACAGCACACAGCACTGTGGGGGGGGGCAAGAGGATGGCTCGTCATGCAAGAGGGCCTCTCTTTCTCAAGACTCTCTGTACCCCCATGTTGTCCTCCCTTGCTCTCTATCCAACCTATCTTTCTCTCCCCCCCTCTTAGAAAATCCTTTTCCCACCACCTATCCCCTTCTCTCTCTTCCCAGTGGAACAGGCTGGTTCCACACAGAACTCCCTTCTCACATACTGGCAAACAAAGACTCACCCTGCATGCCATTTCCACAAAATGTCTTGAATATCTGAAGAATTTCACGTTGTCCATGTTCATGGTATGGGCAGGCATAAGCTACGGACAACGAACACAATTGCATTTAATTGAATGCAATTTGAATGCACAGAGATACCGTGATGAGATCCTGAGGCCCCTTGTCGTGCCATTCATCTGCTGTCATCTCCTCATGTTTCAGTATGATAATGCACAGCCCCATGTCACAAGGATCTGTACACAATTCCTGAAAGCTGAACATGTCCCAGTTTTTCTATGGCCTGCATACTCATCAGACATGTCACCTATCGAGCAGGTTAGGGATGCTCTGAATCAACGTGTATGACAGCGTGTTCCAGTTCACACCTTTATCCAGCAACTTCGCACAGCCACTGAAGAGGAGTGGGACAACATTCCACAGGCCACAATCAACAGCCTGATCACCTCTATGTGAAGGACATTTGCCACACTGTATAAAGCAAATGGTGATCACACCAGTGTTACGCACGCCTCTATTAAGAGGGAATGCAACACCCTGCTACAACTAAACTCTCTGTGAAGCGAAAAAGGTATGGACTGTAGGTGCGAGTAAAAATGACAACAAGCAGAATGTGGTACCGTTTACAAGGACTTTATTCCTTTACACAGTAATATGGGGAAAAGGGGCTGGACGGAACCAAAGCAAAGAAAGTAAATCTCAAAGCCCCCCCCTCTCCTATCTTACCTGCCTACCCACTACTTACCTAATTTAGCACCACCTGGTGCCCTAACCAAAATACAAGGGGTGGTCCGCCCAGGTCTTACCTAGTGTGCCTAGACAGCGAATATGCTACGGGTATATGTATGCCCGCGGGCCTCTTGCCTAAGCACTCCCTAGGTGCCTTCCCCTTCCCCCCTGGGAACAAATGAAACAGAATATTAAACAATTTCACAAACAAACTAAGAGACAAAGGACATCAAATAAGTTCTATCTGAGCAACAAACTCACAAAACATACCAACTCTCAGCAATGACCTCCCAGCAAATCTCTCTAGCAAATCTACCTCCAGCAAAATCCTCTACAAAAAGATCTCCTGAACAGAACACTGGCTTTTATACAGCTTCTGAAGGAATGGGTAATTGGAGACAGCTGTGTCTTGACGAGGGGGCGGGGTCAGCTCTCCAATTAGCCCTGGAGTCGACCAATCAGCTGCTTGAGGGATTTCAGGAAGCCATTTCCTGAAATAAACACATGTAAATACACAAACTACAACACATAATCTGGGTAACGTAACAACCAGATACTGACTGGTTTTCTGATCCACACCAGATACTGACTGGTTTTCTGATCCACACCAGATACTGACTGGTTTTCTGATCCACACCAGATACTGACTGGTTTTCTGATCCACACCAGATACTGACTGGTTTTCTGATCCACACCAGATACTGACTGGTTTTCTGATCCACACCACTCTGCCATTTTAAACAGTATCTATGATCTATGACCTGTTGGTATCTGTATTTCCAGTCATGTGACATCCATATTTTAGAACCTGATGAATATTTAAATGGACTGATTTCCTCATATGAACTGTAACTCAGTAAAATCTTTGAAATTGTTGCATGTTGCGTTTATATTTTTGTTCAGTATAAATCAGAGGGTACGGTAAGGTCTCTAATCAAGGCAATCAGGGCTGTTTTGAGTGATAACACACACACATGTAGCACACACACACAAACACATAACATACAGGATCAGATGAGTGTGTGTGTGTGTGTGTGTGTGTGTGTGTGTGTGTGTGTGTGTGTGTGTGTGTGTGTGTGTGTGTGCGCAAGACACTGACGGAGGGAGATTGTGCTTTATCACCTATCTCCCAGTATAAAGAACTCACTAATTACACTGTTTGGATGCTAATGATTGTGTTTCATTAGTAGCCTGCTCTCCTGCTCTTAGCCCTCCTCACCCGCTTAAACAGATGAATATGCTGTAATTTCAATTATTTGAATTATGAAAATTGCTTTTTAAAAAGACGCAGTTCCGCTGAGGCGGGTATCATCAGTTCTCCACTGTGACATAATGTCAGTTTAATTTCTAGAATGGTTTTAATTGTGGGTGGCCCCGCTGAGAGTTAATCATTTAATTGTATTGTCTTTTTTTCTTACTAAACACATAGGGTTGTGTCCCAAATGATACCCTATTCAATTTATAGTGCACTACTTTAGACCAGGGCTGGTCAAAAGTAGTGCACTGTATATAGGGAATAGAGTGCCATTTCAAACTTACACCCTCTCCCTCCTCGCCAGCACACATCACTCCACCACTCCAGTCTAGCCAAGCTTTGACCATACACATCACTCCAACACTCCAGTCTAGCCAAGCTTTGACCATACACATCACTCCAACACTCCAGTCTAGCCAAGCTTTGACCATACACATCACTCCAACACTCCAGTCTAGCCAAGATTTGACCATACACATCACTCCACCACTCCAGTCTAGCCAAGCTTTGACCATACACATCACTCCACCACTCCAGTCTAGCCAAGCTTTGACCATACACATCACTCCACCACTCCAGTCTAGCCAAGCTTTGACCATACACATCACTCCACCACTCCAGTCTAGCCAAGCTTTGACCATACACATCACTCCAACACTCCAGTCTAGCCAAGCTTTGACCATACACATCACTCCAACACTCCAGTCTAGCCAAGCTTTGACCATACACATCACTCCAACACTCCAGTCTAGCCAAGCTTTGACCATACACATCACTCCAACACTCCAGTCTAGCCAAGCTTTGACCATACACATCACTCCAACACTCCAGTCTAGCCAAGCTTTGACCATACACATCACTCCAACACTCCAGTCTAGCCAAGCTTTGAACATACACATCACTCCAACACTCCAGTCTAGCCAAGCATTGACAATACACATCACTCCAACACTCCAGTCTAGCCAAGCTTTGACCATACACATCTCTCCGCCACTCCGATCTAGCCAAGCTTTGACCATACACATCACTCCACCACTCCAGTCTAGCCAAGCTTTGACCATACACATCACAATCAGTTATCTTTATCTCAGGAGTTGATGAAGACAAGAGAATGAAAGTTGGAAGGAGGATTCAGAAGTTTGAACGTGCTGATAGTCACCATGGTTTGGCCTACTGTTCTCCCTTTCATGGATCTTTTCAAAGGCAAAGGTATTTCTTATATATCGTTTTCCCTTATCACAATTCAGAATTGGTCTGGTGCAGTCAATGCAGAGACACTTTGGTGGGAACCTGTTTTCATTTATATTTACATTTTTATCACTGAACTGAAAACTGAACAGTGAACTTGGAAAAGAAAAGTTGTGTGAAAAAAAAGACAGAATTCCCGTAGGTTGATGACTTTTATAAATCTATCCGTTTTCCACGTTGATTCAACATCGTCACATTTGTTTTGTTTTGTTGATGCAACCAGTTTTTGCCCTGTGGGAGACAAAGGAGAGATGGAGGTGAAGGGCAGCGGTAGACCAATGTCATGTGAACAAAGGCCAGGGACACTGCTGTCCCCCTCTCTAAAGCATCAAGGAGAGAGAGAGTGTAGGCAGGCCTACATGCGAGTGGACCGTGTCAGTTGGCAAAGAAAGCTATATAAAACAATGTCATGAGATGAATGTAGAGCAGATATTGACAGAAGATTGAAAATATATATAAAGAGTTGGTAGTTAGAGGAAGCTTTACCTTGTCAGTTAACTGGTTTATCCCTCTCTGATTGAATGGGAGAATGAGAATAAACCATGAGAGCAAATTGTTAGACTTCAGTGCAGCTTTTGACATTATTGATCAGAATCTACTGGAGAAAAAACCTATGTGTAATGGCTTTACACCCCCTGCTATAATGTGGATAAAGAGTTTACGTGTCTAACAGAACACAGAGGATGCTCTTTAATGGAAGCCTCTCCAACATAATCTAGGTCAGGCATTCTCCAGGGCAGCTGTCTAGGCCCATTACTTTTTTTCAATCTTTACTAATGGCCTGCCACTGGCTCTGAGTAAAGCCTGTGTATCTATCTATGCTGATGACTCAACATTGTACACGCCGGCTACCACAGCACTTATCAAAGAGTTGCAGCCAGTTTCTAAATGGGTGGCAAGTAATAAGTTAGTCCTAAATATTTCAAAAACTTTAAGCATTGTATTTGGGACAAATAATTCACTAAACTCTAAATCTCAACTAAATATTGTAAGTGGATAATGTGGAAATTGAGCAAGTTGGGGAGACTAAACTGCTTGGAGTTACCCTAGATTGTAAACTGTCATGGTCAAAACATATTGATGCAACAGTAGATAAGATGGGGAGAGCTCTGTCCATTATAAAGCATTGCTCTGCCTTCTTAATAACAGCAGTATCAACAAGGCAGGTCCTAGTTCTGTCACACCTGGACTACTGTCCAGTTGTGTGGTCAGCTGCCACAAAGGATAGGAGAGGAGAGGAGAGGAGAGGAGAGGAGAGGAGAGGAGAGGAGAGAGAGAGGAGAGGAGAGGAGAGGAGAGGAGAGGAGAGGAGAGGAGAGGAGAGGAGAGGAGAGGAGAGGAGAGGAGAGGAGAGGAGAGGAGAGGAGAGGAGAGGAGAACAGGGCTGCACGACTGGCCCTTAAATATACAAAGAGAGCTAACATTAAACAGACAGCTCGGTGCATTCAACATGTCAAGACTTCTCACAAATACAAGAAGTGAAGTCAATCTCTCCTCTACTTTGAGCCAGGAGAAATTGACAAGCATATTGAAACTACTAGCACACAGCACAGACAACAAGGCATACCCCACAAGACATGCCACCAGAGTTCTCCTCACAGTCCCCAAGTCCAGAACAGACTATGGGAGGCGCACAGTACTGCATAGAGCCATGACTACATGGAACTCTATTCCACATCAAGTAACTCATGCATGCAGTAAAATATGATAACAGATAAAAATACACCTTAAGGAACAGTGGGGATTGTGAAGAGACACACACATAGGCACAGACTCGCATACATGATAACATACACACTATATACACACACACAAGAACATTGTCATAGAGAATCTGAAGAAATCACAATAACAAAAGATTGAAGATCGTTTGTCTGCTCCCCTCTACTGTACTGTACTCACCTTTCATCTACTGTACTCTATTGTACTCTACTGTACTTGCCTCTACTCTAGTCTACTGTACCCTACTCCTCTCTACTGTACTCGCCTCTACTATACTGTACTCTAGCGTATTCTACTCTACTGTACTCTACTCATCTCTTCTCTACTCTACTCTACTCTACTCTACTGCTCTCTACTGTACTCTACTCTACTGTACTCTACTTTACTCATCTCTTCTCTACTCTACTCTACTGTACTCTACTCTACAGTACTCTACCCTTCTCTACTGTACTCGCCTCTACTCTATTGTACTCTAATGTCAACTGTACTCTACTCCACTGTACTCTTCTCTACTGAACTCTTCTCTACTCTACTCTACTCAACTGTACTGTACTCTATTGTACTCTTCTCTACTGTACTCTTCTCTACTCACCTCCACTATAGTGTACTGTACTCAACTCTTCTCTACTCTACTTTACTCTACCCTTCTCTACTGTACTCGCTTCTACTCTACTGTACTAGACTGTACTCTACTCTACTAGCCTGTACTCTAGCCTACTGTACTCGCCTCTACTGTACTCGCCTCTACTCTTCACTACTGTACTGTACTCTACTGTACTCTCTACTGAACTCTACTGTACTCACCTATACTCACCTCTACTACACTCTACTGGACTCTACGGTACTCACCTCTACTGTACTCTACTTTACTCACCTATACTCACCTCTACTCTACTCTACTGTACTCTACTCTACTAACCTCTACTATACTGTCATCTACTCTACTCTACTGTACTCTACTCTACTAACCTCTACTCTTCTCCACTGTACGCTACTCTACTGTACTCTACTCACCTCTACTCTACTCTACTCACCTCTACTCTTCTCCACTGTACGCTACTCTACTCACCTCTACTCTACTCACCTCTACTCACCTCTACTCTACTCTACTCTACTCACCTCTACTCACCTCTACTCTACTCACCTCTACTCTACTCTACTCACCTCTACTCTTCTCCACTGTACGCTACTCTACTCACCTCTACTCTACTCACCTCTACTCACCGCTACTCTACTCACCTCTACTCTACTCTACTCACCTCTACTCTACTCACCTCTACTCTACTCTACTCTACTCTACTCACCGCTACTCTACTCACCTCTACACTACTCACCTCTACTCTACTCACCTCTACTCTACTCACCTCTACTCTACTCACCTCTACTCTACTCACCTCTACTCACCTCTACTCTACTCTACTCTACTCACCACTTCTTTTCTCTACTCTACTCTACTGTACTCTACTGTACTCTACTGTACTCTACTGTACTCTACTGTACTCTACTGTGCTGTACTCTACTCTACTCTAAATTGCTCACCTCTACTCTACTCTACTGTACTGTACCCTACTCCACTATACTCTACTGTGCTCACATCTACTCTACTGTACTCTACTCCACTGTACTCTACTGTACTCACTTATTTTCTACTGTACTCTACTCTACTGTACTCTTCTCTACTGAACTCTTCTCTACTCTACTCTACTCAACTGTACTGTACTCTATTGTACTCTTCTCTACTGTACTCTTCTCTACTCACCTCCACTATACTGTACTGTACTCAACTCTTCTCTACTCTACTGTACTCTACCCTTCTCTACTGTACTCGCTTCTACTCTACTGTACTAGACTGTACTCTACTCTACTAGCCTGTACTCTAGCCTACTGTACTCGCCTCTACTGTACTCGCCTCTACTCTTCACTACTGTACTGTACTCTACTGTACTCTCTACTGAACTCTACTGTACTCACCTATACTCACCTCTACTACACTCTACTGGACTCTACGGTACTCACCTCTACTGTACTCTACTTTACTCACCTATACTCACCTCTACTCTACTCTACTGTACTCTACTCTACTAACCTCTACTATACTGTAATCTACTCTACTCTACTGTACTCTACTCTACTAACCTCTACTCTTCTCCACTGTACGCTACTCTACTGTACTCTACTCACCTCTACTCTACTCTACTCTACTCACCTCTACTCACCTCTACTCTACTCACCTCTACTCACCTCTACTCACCTCTACTCTACTCACCTCTACTCTACTCACCTCTACTCTACTCTACTCTACTCTACTCACCTCTACTCTACTCTACTCACCTCTACTCTTCTCCA
Organism: Oncorhynchus tshawytscha; assembly: GCF_018296145.1. NCBI lineage: Eukaryota > Metazoa > Chordata > Actinopteri > Salmoniformes > Salmonidae > Oncorhynchus > Oncorhynchus tshawytscha. Next base: position 13,005,768 of record NC_056436.1, on the reverse strand, counting down.
CTGTATGCTACTCTACTCACCTCTACTCTACTCTACTCTACTCACCGCTACTCTACTCACCTCTACTCTACTCACCTCTACTCTACTCACCTCTACTCTACTCACCTCTACTCACCTCTACTCTACTCACCTCTACTCTACTCACCTCTACTCTTCTCCACTGTACGCTACTCTACTCACCTCTACTCTACTCACCTCTACTCTACTCACCTCTACTCTACTCACCTCTACTCTACTCTCCTCTACTCTACTCTCCTCTACTCTACTCTACTCACCTCTACTCACCTCTACTCTACTCACCACTTCTTTTCTCTACTCTACTCTACTCACCTCTACTGTACTCTACTCTACTGTACTCTACTGTACTCTACTGTACTCTACTGTACTCTACTGTACTCTACTCTGCTGTACTCTGCTGTACTCTGCTGTACTCTAAATTGCTCACCTCTACTCTACTCTACTGTACTGTACCCTACTCCACTATACTCTACTGTACTCACCTCTACTCTACTGTACTCTACTCCACTGTACTCTACTGTACTCACTTATTTTCTACTGTACTCTACTCTACTGTACTCTTCTCTACTGAACTCTTCTCTACTCTACTCTACTCAACTGTACTGTACTCTATTGTACTCTTCTCTACTGTACTCTTCTCTACTCACCTCCACTATACTGTACTGTACTCAACTCTTCTCTACTCTACTGTACTCTACCCTTCTCTACTGTACTCGCTTCTACTCTACTGTACTCACCTCTACTCTACTATACTCACCTCTAATCTACTGTACTCTACTCTACTCTACTGGACTCTACTCTACTGTACTCTACTGTACTCACCTCTACTCTACTCTACTCTACTGTACTGTACTCTTCTCTACTGTACTCACGTCTACTCTATTGTACTGTACTGTACTCTACACACCTCTACTGTACTCTTCCCTACTCTACTGTACTTGCCTCTACTATACTGTACTCTACTCTACTCTACTCTACTGTACTGTACTGTACTCTACTCTACTCTACTCTTTTCTACTGTACTGTACTCTTCTCTACTGTACTCTACTCACCTCTACAGTACTCTTCTCTACTCTATACTGTACTCACATCTACTCTGCTGTACTCTACTCTACTCACCTCTACTCTACTCTACTGTACTCTTCTCTACTGTACTCACCTCTACTCGCCTCTTCTCACCTCTATTCTACTGTACTCTACTCTTTTGTACTCACCTCTACTCTACTGTACTCACCTCTCCTCTACTCTGCTCTACTGTACTCTACTGTACTGTACTACTCTACTCTACTCTACTCTCTACTCTACTGTACTCTACTCACCTCTCTACTCTACTCTACTCTACTCACCTCTCTACTCTACTGTACTCTACTCACCTCTCTACTCTACTGTTCTCTGCTCTACTGTACTGTACTGTACTCTACTCACCTCTACTCTACTGTACTCTTCTCTACTGTACTCTACTGTACTCTACTCACCTCTACTCTACTGTACTCTTCTCTACTGTACTCACCTCTACTGTACTCTACTCACCTCTCCTCTACTGTACTCTACTCACCTCTCCTCTACTGTACTCTGCCCCACTGTACTCTACTGTACTGTACTACTCTACTCTACTCACCTCTCTACTCTACTGTACTCTACTCACCTCTACTCTTCTCTACTGTACTCACCTCTACTGTACTCTACTCACCTCTCCTCTACTGTACTCTACTCACCTCTCCTCTACTGTACTCTGCCCCACTGTACTCTACTGTACTGTACTACTCTACTCTACTCACCTCTCTACTCTACTGTACTCTACTCACCTCTCCTCTACTCACCTCTCCTCTACTGTTCTCTGCTCTACTGTACTGTACTACTCTACTCACCTCTACTTTACTCTTCTCTACTGTACTCTACTGTACTCTACTCACCTCTACTCTACTGTACTCTTCTCTACTGTACTCTACTGTACTCTACTGTACTCTTCTCTACTGTACTCACCTCTACTGTACTCTACTCACCTCTCCTCTACTGTACTCTACTCACCTCTCCTCTACTGTACTCTGCCCCACTGTACTCTACTGTACTGTACTACTCTACTCTACTCACCTCTCTACTCTACTGTACTCTACTCACCTCTACTCTTCTCTACTGTACTCACCTCTACTGTACTCTACTCACCTCTCCTCTACTGTACTCTACTCACCTCTCCTCTACTGTACTCTGCCCCACTGTACTCTACTGTACTGTACTACTCTACTCTACTCACCTCTCTACTCTACTGTACTCTACTCACCTCTCCTCTACTCACCTCTCCTCTACTGTTCTCTGCTCTACTGTACTGTACTACTCTACTCACCTCTACTTTACTCTTCTCTACTGTACTCTACTGTACTCTACTCACCTCTACTCTACTGTACTCTTCTCTACTGTACTCTACTGTACTCTACTGTTCTCTGCTCTACTGTACTGTACTCTACTCTACTCACCTCTACTTTACTCTTCTCTACTGTACTCTACTGTACTCTACTCACCTCTACTCTACTGTACTCTTCTCTACTGTACTCACCTCTACTGTACTCACCTCTACTGTACTCACCTCTACTGTACTCTACAGTAGAGTAGAGTACAGTAGAGTACAGTAGAGTACAGTAGAGTACAGTAGAGTAGAGTACAGTAGAGTACTCTACTGTACTCTACTGTACTCACCTCTATTCTACTGTACTCTACTCTACTGTTCTCACCTCTACTCTACTCACCTCTACTGTACTCTGCTCTACTCTACTGTACTCTACTCACCTCTCCTCCACTGTACTGTACTGTACTCTACTCACCTCTACTCAACTGTACTCTACTCTACTGTACTCTACTCTACTCTACTCTACTCTACTGTACTGTACTGTACTGTACTGTACTCTACTCACCTCTACTCAACTGTACTCTACTCTACTGTACTCTACTCTACTCTACTGTACTGTACTGTACTGTACTGTACTCTACTCACCTCTACTCAACTGTACTCTACTCTACTGTACTCTACTCTACTCTACTCTACTCTACTGTACTGTACTGTACTGTACTCTACTCACCTCTACTCTACTCTACTCTACTCTACTGTACTCTACTCTACTCACCTCTCCTCTACTGTACTCTACTCACCTCTCCTCTACTGTACTCTGCCCCACTGTACTCTACTGTACTGTACTACTCTACTCTACTCACCTCTCTACTCTACTGTACTCTACTCACCTCTCCTCTACTCACCTCTCCTCTACTGTTCTCTGCTCTACTGTACTGTACTACTCTACTCACCTCTACTTTACTCTTCTCTACTGTACTCTACTGTACTCTACTCACCTCTACTCTACTGTACTCTTCTCTACTGTACTCTACTGTACTCTACTGTACTCTTCTCTACTGTACTCACCTCTACTGTACTCTACTCACCTCTCCTCTACTGTACTCTGCCCCACTGTACTCTACTGTACTGTACTACTCTACTCTACTCACCTCTCTACTCTACTGTACTCTACTCACCTCTACTCTTCTCTACTGTACTCACCTCTACTGTACTCTACTCACCTCTCCTCTACTGTACTCTACTCACCTCTCCTCTACTGTACTCTACTCACCTCTCCTCTACTGTACTCTGCCCCACTGTACTCTACTGTACTGTACTACTCTACTCTACTCACCTCTCTACTCTACTGTACTCTACTCACCTCTCCTCTACTCACCTCTCCTCTACTGTTCTCTGCTCTACTGTACTGTACTACTCTACTCACCTCTACTTTACTCTTCTCTACTGTACTCTACTGTACTCTACTCACCTCTACTCTACTGTACTCTTCTCTACTGTACTCTACTGTACTCTACTGTTCTCTGCTCTACTGTACTGTACTCTACTCTACTCACCTCTACTTTACTCTTCTCTACTGTACTCTACTGTACTCTACTCACCTCTACTCTACTGTACTCTTCTCTACTGTACTCACCTCTACTGTACTCACCTCTACTGTACTCACCTCTACTGTACTCACCTCTACTGTACTCTACAGTAGAGTAGAGTACAGTAGAGTACAGTAGAGTACAGTAGACTGTACTCTACAGTACTCTACTCTCTACTACTCTACTGTACTCACCTCTATTCTACTGTACTCTACTCTACTGTTCTCACCTCTACTCTACTCACCTCTACTGTACTCTGCTCTACTCTACTGTACTCTACTCACCTCTCCTCCACTGTACTGTACTGTACTCTACTCTACTCACCTCTACTCAACTGTACTCTACTCTACTGTACTCTACTCACTCTACTCTACTCTACTCTACTGTACTGTACTGTACTGTACTGTACTCTACTCACCTCTACTCAACTGTACTCTACTCTACTGTACTCTACTCTACTCTACTCTACTGTACTGTACTGTACTCACTGTACTGTACTGTACTCTCTACTCACCTCTACTCAACTGTACTCTACTCTACTGTACTCTACTCTACTCTACTCTACTCTACTGTACTGTACTGTACTGTACTGTACTGTACTGTACTGTACTGCACTGTACTGCACTGTACTGTACTGTACTCGCCTCTACTCTACTCACCTCTACTCTACTCTACTCACCTCTACTCTACTCTACTCACCTCTACTCTAATGTACTCACCTCTACTCTAATGTACTCACCTCTACTCTACTCACCTCTACTCTACTCACCTCTACTCTAATGTACTCACCTCTACTCTACTCACCTCTACTCTACTCACCTCTACTCTAATGTACTCACCTCTACTCTACTCACCTCTACTCTACTCACCTCTACTCTAATGTACTCACCTCTACTCTACTCACCTCTACTCTACTCACCTCTACTCTAATGTACTCACCTCTACTCTAATGTACTCACCTCTACTCTAATGTACTCTACTCTACTCTACTCTACTCTACTCTAATGTACTCTACTCTACTCTACTCTAATGTACTCACCTCTACTCTACTAAGCAAAAAGGAAGTAACTGCTCATTTTGTCGAAATTGAGTTAATGTCATTTTTTTGCTACATTAAATATATGCTTAATCATGTGGACAAGTATCCTGCCTCTATTTTATTGTGTTTTGGAAAAAATGGGGGTCATGTAGCAGTAACTGTATAAAGTTACTGTGAATCCAAGGTAAATAAAAGCAATTTTTCGCATTTCCACGCTATGAGCAGTTACTGCCTTTTTGCTTGGTTGGGCAGTACTGTACTCTACACTTTTCTACTCTACTGTACTCTACTCTACTCGCCCCTACTCTACTCGCCTCTACTGTACTCACCTTTACTCTACTCGCCCCTACTCTACTGTACTCGCCCCTACTCTACTCAAACTCTACTGTACTCACCTTTACTCTACTCAAACTCTACTGTACTCTACTCGCCTCTCAGTGACAGCCTTGAGCAGCTCTCTATCCGTCTCCGCCTGCGTCTCTCTCTAGCCCCGTTTATACCTGGTTCTAACTCGTGTCCTGATCTTGTCCATATTCTGATTGTCTACACCTGTTTAAAAATGTGGGCACAATCAAAACACACATTGTGATCAGATCATCCTGCCCACCTCCAGACGTAGTCAGACACCATTGTGTCTGTATATTTGTAGAGAGATCCGGACAGAGAAATCACTCTAAAATAATTGACAGGTGGCGCCAATTGATTGATTACATCAATATGTGTCTTACAATATATCAATTTTTATTATTTTGAAAGAATTGCTGTGAAATAATTTGTGTAAAGGAAGGGACCAGGAAATGTGGACACAATGCAGACACAGTGGACAGATAACAGACACATTTTGATATCATGTGGAGACACCTTCCTGGAAATCAGGTCACAATCAGAACGTAGACAAGATCAGGACAAAGGACGAATGTTAGCACCAGGTTTAAATGGGGCCTCTCTCTCTCTCCTCTCCTTCAAGAGAGACAGGAGGTGGGGGGGGGGGTCAAGTGTACCCCTCAAACAAACATGAAAAAAGAGGTTCAGCTAAGATGGATACCCATGCAGAGCCCCTTGCCAAACCTTTTAACCACTGCTACTTTTCTTAACCACAGGTCATCAAGAGAGACAGGCAGAAAAGAGGGAGGGGAGAGAGTGAGTGAAAAGAAAGCGAGGCATGGAAAGAAGTGAGTAAAAAGAAATGGACAGAAAGCTGTGGATGCAGGGAATGGATTTGGAGAGGACTTGGCCTTGGTGAGTTTAGATTACAGGACTCCGTAAGAGGCACTCCATCTCTATCTGAGCAATAGATTATTCTCCCCGTATCTGACCCACAGCCATTCACTTGACATGGGGGAACAAGGCCATTTAGGCTGCTGCTGCTACATAACAACACATACAAACAGAGGCCTGTATAATGCAGACAAGACCCTGAAGATACTGAACTAAATGCATATACAAATGACACTACGAGCCATAAACTTTCCTCAGACAGGATGCTGCTCATTCTGCCACATGCTTTGTTATCAGGGCAGACGTCTCTGCTCAGGAGACGGAGACAGTCAGAGACAACAGGGGCTGGAGACACGAGACGATAATGAATGACAGAGTCTGGAGACAGAGAGAGATAGAGACTGAGATGTAGTGAGGGGGAAGTGAGAAAGAGGGTATAAGAGCTGGAGACCTTGGAGGCAATCAGTTCCTATGCAAGTATGCCACCTGCTGGTAGAAAAGTGAAGCAACAGTCTGCAAATAAATATATATATATATATATATGCCCCCCCCAAAAAAAAAAAAAAACATTTCCCTCAAATAGATATAAATCAAAAATATTTCTCAATAAGATGCATATTGACATGGAATGATCATGATAGCCAAAACGGAGCATTTACAATCCTGTGTTGCAATCTATAAATATTCCTGACCAACATATAGCATGAACCCTCATATACAGGAATCTATTAACATAACCATACCTACATACAGAACCTCACAATCATCTGATACTTTCATTTCCATTCATTGTATATCAAGATCAGAAAGACATGGGTTGGGCTGAAGGAGGAGGGCATGAGAGGGGGATGGAGGTGGGGAGGAGAGGGGGATGGAGGAGGGGAGAAGGGGAAGAGGAGGGGAGGAGGGAGGAGAGGGGGATGGAGGAGGGGAGGAGAGGGGGATGGAGGAGGGGAGAAGGGGAAGAGGAGGGGAGGAGTGGAGGAGAGGGGGAGAGGGGGATGGAGGAGGGGAGGGGAGGATGGGAGGAGAGAAGGAGGGGAAGAGAGGGAGGATGGGAGGAGAGAAGGAGGGGAGGAGAGGGGGTGGAGGAAGGGAAGAGAGGAGAGGGGGATGGAGGAGGGGAGGGGAGGATGGGAGGAGAGAAGGAGGGGAGGAGGAAGGGAGGAGAGGAGAGGGGGATGGAGGAAGGGAGGATGGGAGGAGAGAAGGAGGAGAAGAGAGGGAGGATGGGAGGAGAGAAGGAGGGGAGGGGAGGATGGGAGGAGAGGGATAGAAGAAAGGGGGCAGAAAGAAAAAAAGCCTGGAAATGATTCAATCGCTCCACAAATGGATTTGTCATATAGAACCAGTCTCTGATCCTGATGGGTACACAGCTGGAGGACTGCTAATTGGAGAGGGGAGACGGGGAATGAGACAGGAATGAGAGAGGAGAGGAGAGGAGAGGAGAGGAGAGGAGAGGAGAGGAGAGGAGAGGAGAGGAGAGGAGAGGAGAGGAGAGGAGAGGAGAGGAGAGGAGAGGAGAGGAGAGGAGAGGAGAGGAGAGGAGAGGGAGAGAGGACCTTGCTTGAAAGTAAACATATTCCAAGTATCAATAGGGTGCACTCTGACACAGAGGCTAACGGGAGGCCTGATTTAGGAGAGACCTGGGGAAAGGTAACAAATCAATGACATTTTATTTGTCGCTTGCTTCGTAAACCACAGTGAAATGTTTACTTTTTCAACAACGCAGAGTTAAAGATAAAACAAATACAGAGAAATTGAGACAGGAAGAATACGTATAGAGTGATTAACGAATAACAATGACGAGCAGAATATAACATGGATATATATAGGGAGTATAATATAACATGGATATATATAGGGAGTAGAATATAACATGGCTATATATAGGGAGTATAATATAACATGTATATATATAGGGAGTATAATATAACATGGCTATATATAGGGAGTAGAATATAACATGGCTATATATAGGGAGTATAATATAACATGGCTATATATAGGGAGTAGAATATAACATGGCTATATATAGGGAGTGTAATATAACATGTATATATATAGGGAGTAGAATATAACATGGCTATATATAGGGAGTATAATATAACATGGCTATATATAGGGAGTAGAATATAACATGGATATATATAGGGAGTATAACATAACATGTATATATATAGGGATTCGAATATAACATGGCTATATATACAGTAGGGATTAGAATATAACATGGATATATATAGGGAGTACTAGTACCGAGGAGATGTGAAAGGGTAGGAGATAATTGAGGTAGCTTTGTACATATAGGTAGCATTAAAGTGACTAGGCAACAGGATAGATAATAGAGAGTAGCCATTTGATGAACTACAGTGAGCTCCGAAAGTATTGGGACAGTGACCATTGTTCTGTTGTATTGGTTCTGTACTCAACTTTGGATTTGAAATCATACAGATTCTTTTGTGCGCAATAGAAATGAATGGTAAATCATGTATTATGTCATTTTAGAGTCGCTTTTGTTGTAAATAAGAATAGAATATGTTTCTAAACACTACTACATTAATGTGGAGGCTACCATGATTACAGATAGTCCTGAATAAATTGTGAATAATGATGAGTGAGAAAGTTACAGACGCACAAACATCATACCCCCAAGACAAGCTAACCTCTCACCATTACAATAACAGGGGAAGTTAGCATTTTATATCATACCCCCAAGACAAGCTAACCTCTCACCATTACAATAACAGGGGAAGTTAGCATTTTATATCATACCCCCAAGACAAGCTAACCTCTCACCATTACAATAACAGGGGAAGTTAGCATTTTATATCATACCCCCAAGACATGCTAACCTCTCACCATTACAATAACAGGAGAAGTTAGCATTTTATATCATACCCCCAAGACAAGCTAACCTCTCACCATTACAATAACAGGGGAAGTTAGCATTTAATATCATACCCCCAAGACATGCTAACCTCTCACCATCACAATAACAGGGGAGGTTAGCATTTAATATCATACCCCCAAGACAAGCTAACCTCTCACCATCACAATAACAGGGGAGGTTAGCATTTCTGGGGGTATGATATTGATGCGTCTGTAACTTTCTCACTCATCATTATTCACGATTCATTCAGTATTATCCGTTATCGTGGTATTATCCACATTAATGTAGAAGTGTTAAGAAACATATTCATTTCTTATTTACAAAAAAAGGGACAACAAAATGACAATACATTATTTACCATTAATTTCTATATTCAGAAACACACATGGGAAATAGGTATTGTGGGATACCAGGGCTGTTGCCTACGACCAAAATACAGACAGACAGACAGACAGACAGACAGACAGACAGACAGACACAGATAAACAGACACCTCTCCCCCCTCTCTGTCCGTCCCTCCCACCATGTTTCCTTTGTGCGGTTCATTGTAACAGTTTTGTCTAGGCCATATGGAGAGCTTACAGAGCTGAACCTTTGTTCCGGGGTCACGGAGGTCACAGGGATTGTGTTCAAGGATAATTCCTCCTTTCACTGACTCCAGATCTGAGTCTATAATGATCCGACCAGCACAGCACAGGGGATTTGGGTTGGATCTGACACCTACAGGGAGGGAGGGAGGGATGGGAAAACCCCATAGGGATGACATCTTCAGATTAAACATTGTAGCCACTCCTTTCACAGCTGGGATCAATTGATATCCTGCCGATACCGACCCAGGAGACACCCTAGAAAACCCTCCTCCCCTCACACTTTCCCACCTCAGTTTGGACCAACATTATCAAAAAAGAAAGAAAGAAAATAAAAGAAAGAAAGAGACAGACAGAGAGAGAGAGAGAGAAAGTGCATTTATTGAAGAGAAAGTATTGGTTTCTGTGACATTAGTAGTGCTCATGAGACCATGTTTACCATCCGTGGTTTACTACGGGAACACCACCAGGTTTACTACAGGAACACCACCAGGTTTACTACAGGAACACCACCAGGTTTACTACAGGAACACCACCAGGTTTACTACAGGAACACCACCATCACAAAGCAGAGGGCAGAGAAGGGAAAAACGTTTATTTTTATTTTGTATTATTATTTTACATTCTGCTACTATTACTACTACTCAGTTCCATGTACACTGAGTGTACAAAACATGAGGAACATTCGTCGTGGCATGTACAAGGTGTGGAAAGCGTTCCTCAGGGATGTTGGCCCATGTTGACTCTACAAGGTGTGGGAAGCGTTCCTTTAGGGATGTTGGCCCATGTTGACTCTACAAGGTGTGGAAAGCGTTCCTCAGGGATGTTGGCCCATGTTGACTCTACAAGGTGTGGAAAGCGTTCCTCAGGGATGTTGGCCCATGTTGACTCTACAAGGTGTGGAAAGCGTTCCTCAGGGATGTTGGCCCATGTTGACTCTACAAGGTGTGGAAAGCGTTCCTCAGGGATGTTGGCCCATGTTGACTCTACAAGGTGTGGAAAGCGTTCCTCAGGGATGTTGGCCCATGTTGACTCTACAAGGTGTGGAAAGCGTTCCTCAGGGATGTTGGCCCATGTTGACTCTACAAGGTGTGGAAAGCGTTCCTCAGGGATGTTGGCCCATGTTGACTCTACAAGGTGTGGAAAGCGTTCCTCAGGGATGTTGGCCCATGTTGACTCCAATCCTTCCCACAGTTGTGTCAAGTTGGCTGGATGTCCGGCAGGTAGCCTAGTGGTTAGAGCCTAGTGGTTAGAGCCTAGTGGTTAGAGCCTAGTGGTTAGAGCCTTGTGGTTAGAGCCTTGTGGTTAGAGCCTAGTGGTTAGAGCCTAGTGGTTAGAGCCTTGTGGTTAGAGCCTTGTGGTTAGAGCCTTGTGGTTAGAGCCTAGTGGTTAGAGCCTAGTGGTTAGAGCCTTGTGGTTAGAGCCTAGTGGTTAGAGCCTTGTGGTTAGAGCCTTGTGGTTAGAGCCTAGTGGTTAGAGCCTTGTGGTTAGAGCCTTGTGGTTAGAGCCTTGTGGTTAGAGCCTTGTGGTTAGAGCGTTGGGCTGGTAACAGAAAGGTTGCTGGATGGAATCCCTGAGCTGACAAGGGAAAAAGGAATCATTCTGCCCCTGAACAAGGCAGTTAACCCACCGTTCCCAACGTGCCGAATACATGGATGTCGAGTATGGCAGCCCGCCGCACCTCTCTGATTCAAAGGGGTTGGGTTAAATGCAGAAGGTGTTCAGTTGTACAGCTGATTAGGTATCCCCCTTTCCCTTTGAGTGGTGGACACATGGGGAACCTTTGAGCGAGTAAAACCCAGCAGTGTTGCAGTTCTTGACACAAACTGGTGCGCCTGGCACCTACTACCAAACCCTGTTCAAAGACACTTAGATCTTCCGTCTTTCCCATTCACCCTCTGAATGGCACACATACACAATCCATGTCTCAAGGCTTAAAAATCCTTATTTAACCTGTCTCCTCCCCTTCATCTACACTGATTGAAGTGAATTTAACAGATGGCATCAACAAGGGATCATAGCTTTCACCTGAATTAACCTGGTCAGTCTATGTCATATTCCTAATGTTTTGTCCACCCAGTGTAAATTGTTATAGAGTAAAACATGTAGTCACCATTTCAAGGTAAATCTCACCAGATGTATAGATCATATTGTAGATGTAGTTTTGAATGGATAAGTCCGTTTCAATGAGCCACCCCCCCAAAAAAACATACTTGCTTTTTCAAAATGTTGTATTTTTATCCATTTCCCTACATGCCTCTTTCCCAATTTCAATCTCTTTCTTCTCCTCCCTTGGAAAGCCCCGAGCTATCATTGAAATTAAATGAATGTTCTCAAGGACCTTTTCTCTTCTCTTCTCCACTGGTGTCATTAGGCCTGGGCTTCCGGGGCTTCAGCCCCAGATGTTTTTGGTCCAGCCCTGAACAGCACTGGTTTGATGTCACTGTCATCACTCAGCAAAAGGCCTGTCACTCAGTCAGAGTACAGAGCAAACGTGGATATTCAGAATATCTTCCAAAAGAGAGGCAATAAAAAGCCAGCAGGTCACAGGTCGAGCAGGTCGTCGATCGAGCAGGTCAGCAGTGAATGAGGTGAACGGGGCAGAACAGCCAGAAAGTCTAAGTGCAGCAGCAGCAGCGTTATCCACAGATGTGTGTACAGTAGGGTTGGTGGTAGCTAACTGGTTACTCTCCCTCAGCATAAGGGTTGGTGGTAGCTAACTGGTTACTCTCCCTCAGCATAAGGGTTGGTGGTAGCTAACTGGTTACTCTCCCTCAGCATAAGGGTTGGTGGTAGCTAACTGGTTACTCTCCCTCAGCATAAGGGTTGGTGGTAGCTAACTGGTTACTCTCCCTCAGCATAAGGGTTGGTGGTAGCTAACTGGTTGGTGGTAGCTACTCTCCCTCAGCTCTCCCTCAGCATAAGGGTTGGTGGTAGCTAACTGGTTACTCTCCCTCAGCATAAGGGTTGGTGGTAGCTAACTGGTTACTCTCCCTCAGCATAAGGGTTGGTGGTAGCTAACTGGTTACTCTCCCTCAGCATAAGGGTTGGTGCATAAGGGTTGGTGGTAGCTAACTGGTTACTCTCCCTCAGCATAAGGGTTGGTGGTAGCTAACTGGTTACTCTCAGCATAAGGGTTGGTGGTAGCTCAGCAGCATAAGGGTTGGTGGTAGCTAACTGGTTACTTTCCCTCAGCATTAGGGTTGGTGGTAGCTAACTGGTTACTCTCCCTCAGCATAAGGGTTGGTGGTAGCTAACTGGTTACTCTCCCTCAGCATAAGGGTTGGTGGTAGCTAACTGGTTACTCTCCCTCAGCATAAGGGTTGGTGGTAGCTAACTGGTTACTCTCCCTCAGGTTGGTGGTAGCTAACTCCTCAGCATAAGGGTTGGTGGTAGCTAACTGGTTACTCTCCCTCAGCATAAGGGTTGGTGGTAGCTAACTGGTTACTCTCCCTCAGCATAAGGGTTGGTGGTAGCTAACTGGTTACTCTCCCTCAGCATAAGGGTTGGTGGTAGCTAACTGGTTACTCTCCCTCAGCATAAGGGTTGGTGGTAGCTAACTGGTTACTCTCCCTCAGCATAAGGGTTGGTGGTAGCTAACTGGTTACTCTCCCTCAGCATAAGGGTTGGTTGGTGGGGTTGGTGGTAGCTAACTGGTTAGCATAACTGGTGGTAGCTAACTTACTCCCTCAGCATAAGGGTTGGTGGTAGCTAACTGGTTACTCTCCCTCAGCATAAGGGTTGGTGGTAGCTAACTGGTTTACTCTCCCTCAGCATAAGGGTTGGTGGTAGCTAACTGGTTACTCTCCCTCAGCATAAGGGTTGGTGGTAGCTAACTGGTTACTCTCCCTCAGCATAAGGGTTGGTGGTAGCTAACTGGTTACTCTCCCTCAGCATAAGGGTTGGTGGTAGCTAACTGGTTACTCTCCCTCAGCATAAGGGTTGGTGGTAGCTAACTGGTTACTCTCCCTCAGCATAAGGGTTGGTGGTAGCTAACTGGTTACTCTCCCTCAGCATAAGGGTTGGTGGTAGCTAACTGGTTACTCTCCCTCAGCATAAGGGTTGGTGGTAGCTAACTGGTTACTCTCCCTCAGCATAAGGGTTGGTGGTAGCTCCCTCAGCATAAGGGTTGGTGGTAGCTAACTGGTTACTCTCCCTCAGCATAAGGGTTGGTGGTTACTCTCCCTCAGCATAAGGGTTGGTGGTAGCTAACTGGTTACTCTCCCTCAGCATAAGGGTTGGTGGTAGCTAACTGGTTACTCTCCCTCAGCATAAGGGTTGGTGGTAGCTAACTGGTTACTCTCCCTCAGCATAAGGGTTGGTGGTAGCTAACTGGTTACTCTCCCTCAGCATAAGGGTTGGTGGTAGCTAACTGGTTACTCTCCCTCAGCATAAGGGTTGGTGGTAGCTAACTGGTTACTCTCCCAGCATAAGGGTTGGTGGTAGCAACTGCAGCATAAGGGTTGGTGGTAGCTAACTGGTTACTCTCCCTCAGCATAAGGGTTGGTGGTAGCTAACTGGTTACTCTCCCTCAGCATAAGGGTTGGTGGTAGCTAACTGGTTACTCTCCCTCAGCATAAGGGTTGGTGGTAGCTAACTGGTTACTCTCCCTCAGCATAAGGGTTGGTGGTAGCTAACTGGTTACTCTCCCTCAGCATAAGGGTTGGTGGTAGCTAACTGGTTACTCTCCCTCAGCATAAGGGTTGGTGGTAGCTGGTGGTAGCTAACTGGTTACTCTCCCTCAGCATAAGGGTTGGTGGTAGCTAACTGGTTACTCTCCCTCAGCATAAGGGTTGGTGGTAGCTAACTGGTTACTCTCCCTCAGCATAAGGGTTGGTGGTAGCTAACTGGTTACTCTCCCTCAGCATAAGGGTTGGTGGTAGCTAACTGGTTACTCTCCCTCAGCATAAGGGTTGGTGGTAGCTAACTGGTTACTCTCCCTCAGCATAAGGGTTGGTGGTAGCTAACTGGTTACTCTCCCCAGCATAAGGGTTGGTGGTAGCTAACTGGTTACTCTCCCTCAGCATAAGGGTTGGTGGTAGCTAACTGGTTACTCTCCCTCAGCATAAGGGTTGGTGGTAGCTAACTGGTTACTGGTTACTCCCTCAGCATAAGGGTTGGTGGTAGCTAACTGGTTACTCTCCCTCAGCTAACTGGTTACTCTCCCTCAGCATAAGGGTTGGTGGTAGCTAACTGGTTACTCTCCCTCAGCATAAGGGTTGGTGGTAGCTAACTGGTTACTCTCCCTCAGCATAAGGGTTGGTGGTAGCTAACTGGTTACTCTCCCTCAGCATAAGGGTTGGTGGTAGCTAACTGGTTACTCTCCCTCAGCATAAGGGTTGGTGGTAGCTAACTGGTTACTCTCCCTCAGCATAAGGGTTGGTGGTAGCTAACTGGTTACTCTCCCTCAGCATAAGGGTTGGTGGTAGCTAACTGGTTACTCTCCCTCAGCATAAGGGTTGGTGGTAGCTAACTGGTTACTAAGGGTTGGTGGTAGCCTCAGCATAAGGGTTGGTGGTAGCTAACTGGTTACTCTCTCCCTCAGCATAAGGGTTGGTGGTCAGCATAGCAGGGTTGGTGGTAGCTAACTGGTTACTCTCCCTCAGCATAAGGGTTGGTGGTAGCTAACTGGTTACTCAGCATAAGGGTTGGTGGTAGCTAACTGGTTACTCTCCCTCAGCATAAGGGTTGGTGGTAGCTAACTGGTTACTCTCCCTCAGCATAAGGGTTGGTGGTAGCTAACTGGCTACTGTGAGGTTCTGTGTTATACACTATAGCCCTTACCATATCATATGTGATGGAATATTATTTGCTGTTGGCTTGTGTGGGTATATGTGTTATGCAACATAGCTGACTTGAGACATTGTTAACAGTTTCAGGGCCATGGGCCTTTCTCCTGATGGAAAAATACAGAATAACATGTAGACAGGACCTGTGCAATGAGTTGTGGGGGCACATTCAGAACGTAGTGTTGCGAGAAGAAACAGTCTTTTGTTAGATAACAGGAGCCAGGTGTGAGATAACTGTATTGAGTGTGTGAGCGCATAGATATTCTACACAACTACAACGACTGACCGCTGAAGCGCCTAGGAGGCTGGGACCAGCTCGTGCGCCAACAATCAACGATGGGCTGGATGAGTATAAACCACGCCCAGTCTCTACTCTGACAGGCCGGCTCGGAAGCAGGAACTACTTCTGTCAAGAGTATATTACAATATTTTTGTCAGGAACAAGTCAGTTCTCTGTTTGCCCTGCGAGGTGTGACAGTATATACAAAAATTGCATTTACCACTTATTGCTTAGCTAATAAAAAATACATAGTATACAATTCGGTGACTCAGTGTCATACTTATCCTGATACCGCTCAGCATCCTTAAGCTATTGTGTGTCAGTCAGAATTATTTAACAGTATATTTAGTGAATGGGAAAGCTAAGGATGTTGACTTAAGTCATGATATTAGCAAAAGTGTTTATTTCCAGCAAGTTTCTGTAGCTAGCTTGGCTGGCTATCCACTTCAGTAGCTACTACCTGGCTAGCCACTTCGGTAGCTACTACCTGGCTAGCCACTTCGGTAGCTACTACCTGGCTAGCTAACTGAGACTGAAGAGATGAGAGAATGTTTTGTGACAGAAACGCATATTTTCTTACAGTGACACAGTTCCCCCCAGTGGACTGAAGCAGAACTTTACTACATTATATTTAACCCTGTTAAAATTAACAATGTTGAGGTGGTAGAACTGACAAAATAAAAGGAATCACTGACATCTTATAACCTATTCCATTCTACAGGTAAAATGCTTGGCTCATGTCTGTTTTTTCCATAAAGGCTATATAACAATTTGTAAACTGAGTTTTGTGACTTACCTCAAACCAACTATAAATTGTAGAAATGCATATATAAATATTGAAATAATTTAATGAGAAGCCTAAAAGGTGTGCAACATGAAAATATTGACTAATTTCCATTGTGTAATTTATTGGTGGCCACTAACTAGCCAGGCTCTCCAAAGTGAGGTCGCACACCAACCGGCTGAAGCTAATTGACTCAATCATTTGTCTAACTCTTCCCACCTGTGAATACACACATACACGAGACAGCCACATCAAACCACACCCTGAAACCAAATCACAGTTGAATTCAGTTATGGATGTGAGCATTTTTTAATGAACCAAATCTAAAACAGGGCCAAATCAGGAAGGGCAGTTGCCCTTTATAACTAACTAATTAAATGTTGCACCACTATCTTGCTACCTTTCTGATGAGGAGGAGGAGGACAGCAGGTCAGTGGAGCACCGAGAACAGCAGCAGCCAGGGGTAAATGGTAGGGAAGAGGATGACTTGGGTGACAATGATACAGGCCCAAAACACTACCCCAGTATCCCTTTAACCGTTTTGGATTGCAAAACTACTAAGATACACACCAGACAAGACACAGAGCCAGCAACAGAAGAATAGGATATGATGGAGAGAGACACCAGAAGAACAGAACAGGCCATAACAGAAGAATAGGATATGATGGAGAGAGACACCAGAAGAACAGAACAGGCCATAACAGAAGAATAGGATATGATGGAGAGAGACACCAGAAGAACAGAACAGGCCATAACAGAAGAATAGGATATGATGGAGAGAGACACCAGAAGAACAGAACAGGCCATAACAGAAGAATAGGATATGATGGAGAGAGACACCAGAAGAACAGAACAGGCCATAACAGAAGAATAGGATATGATGGAGAGAGACACCAGAAGAACAGAACAGGCCATAACAGAAGAAGGTAGACAGAGCAGACAGTAACTAACTAGAACCTGAGAAAGCAACAGACAAGACACAGACAGCACTAGACAAGACACTGAGAAAGTGACAGAAGAGGGCAGATGGAGAAATAACAGAGAATGGTTTAGCACGCAGTAGACTGTATCACTTAAAACTGCTCTATAGATTCTAATTAGTTGTACAGGTGAAATACAGACAGTGAAGATGTAAAACATGGATTACAAAGAATTTGCAGGTGAGGTGAAAAAGTTAGTGAAATGATCATTAAAACAAGTGTTTACTTTTACACACAGGACAGGCTGAGAGATGGTAGAAAAGAGACATTAACATAGAACACTAAGAGACAGCAACAGAAGAGGGAAGACAAGAGAGACAGCAACAGAAGACACAGAGAAAGAGATGGAGAGGGGCAGATGAGGGGTGAACACAGTACACTGTATCACTTAAGGCTGCTCTATGGATTCTAATTACTGCAATGTGTGTGTGTGTGTGTGAGTGAGTGAGTGAGTGAGTGAGTGAGTGAGTGAGTGAGTGAGTGAGTGAGTGAGTGAGTGAGTGGGTGTGTTTGGGTACTGTGGGATTATTTAATCAATTTAGATAATTGGACAGGTCAGAGTCTGTTTGAAGATGTTGAGTGGTTTTTGGCAATACACTGTAGACGTATGTGTTCCAGAATAAAGAGTACCCACAGTAGCAACAGTAATTGAGTACTGGCAGTGTCTGCTGTGGCTGGTGGGAAGGTGCAAGTTACCAGAAAAATATGTTCTAATCTTTCGATGTTAATGTCAAAGTGCAACAAATATATGTATTTAGGTGTTGAAATACTTATTTTTTGCACCCGGACTGATTGGTGGAGTGCTGCAGAGTTGGTTGTCCTTCTGGGAGGTTCTCCAATCTCCACAGAAGATTCTTGGTCACCTCTCTGACCAAGGCCCTTCTCCATCGATTGCGCAGTTTGGCCGGGCAGCCAGCTCTAGGAAAAGTCTTGGTAGTTCCAAACTTCATTCATTTAAGAATGTGTTCGTTGGCGACCTTCAATTATGCTGACATTTTTTGGTACCCTTCCCCAGATCTGTGCCTCGACACAATCGTGTCTCGGAGCTCTACACACAATTCCTTCAACCTCATGGCTTGTTTTTTTGCTCTGACATGCACTGTCAATGGTGGGACCTTATATAGACAGGTAGACTTATGTAAATACATTTTTTATTAGATTTAAAAAAAAATGCTATCCACAAATTTCAGAAAACCTGTTTTCGCTTTGTAATTATTGTGATTGATGAGGAATTTTTTATTTATTTAATACATTTGATAAAACACAGTGCAAACCAGATGGGATGGCGTATCGCTGCAGAAAGCTGTGGTAGCCATGCTGGTTAAGTGTGGTTTGAATTCAAAATTACTCACAGACAGTGTCACCAGCAAAGCACCATCACACCACCACCTCCATGCTTCACGGTGAGAACTACACATGTGGAGATCATCCGTTCACCTACTCTGCATCTCACAAAGACACGGCAGTTGGAAACAAAAATCTCAAATTCTGACAGATTTCCACCGTTCTAATGTCCATTGCTCGTGTTTCTTGGCCCAAGCAAGTCTCTTCTTATTATTGGTGTCATTTAGTAGTGGTTTCTTTGCAGCAATTCCACCATGAAGGCCTGATTTACGCAATCTCCGCTGAGCAGTTGATGTTGAGATGTGTCTGTTACTTGAACTCTGTGAAGTATTTATTTGGGATGCAATTTCTGAGGATGGTAACTCTAATGAACGTATCCTCTGCAGCAGAGGTAACTCTGGGTCTTCTTTTCCTGTGGTGGTCCTCATGAGAACCACTTTCATCATAGAGCTTGATGGTTTTTGCAACTGCACTTGAAGAAACTTTCAAAGCTCTTGAATGTCTTAAAGTAATGATTGACTGTCACTTCTCTTTGCTATTTGACTTGTTCTTGCCATAATATGACTTGGTCTTTTACCAAATAAGGCAATCTTCTGTATTCTACCCCTACCGTGCCACAACACAACTGATTGGCTCAAACCCATTAAGAAGAAAAGAAAATCCACAGATTAACTTTTAACAAGGTACACCTCTTAATTGAAATGCATTCCTCATGAAGCTGGTTGAGAGAATGCCAAGAGTTTGCAAAGCTCTTTTATTGGTTACTACATGATTCCATATGTGTTATTTCATAGTTTTGATGTGTTCACTATTATTCTATAAGGTAGAAAATAGTAAAAATAAAGAAAAACCCTTGAATGAGTAGGTGTGTCCAAACTTATGACTGGAATATATATATATATATATATTGTGGTGAAGTGTGTTGTGAGTTTGTTAAATGCACTTTCAATAAATTGTGATTTGATTTTGATTGATTGTAATATACATCTACACAAAAACAACTTCTCAAAAGATGTTTTGTTCATATGAATGTGTTATTGAATGCATGGCCATGGTCTTGGAGGCCTATCACTTTAAATGAATGAAAACTATGCATGAAGATATGCATATTGGAAAATGCATTTGCTATGTATGCATGCTGTGTGAATAGATCAGGGATTTTTTTGGGTGGAACTCAGTCGGGGTCTCAACTTACTGTTGAGAGTAAGTATATAAAATACACAAGGTGCAATTTCTAAATTTGGTTGTGTATCAGCAGTCACTCAATTAGCCCATGTCAGCCAAAACCATTTAGATTGTTAAGTTAGTCTGGCGGCCAGCTATCTGTAGTAGGAATGGTTGAATTACAAACCGGGGTGGGAACCATTGATCATCAGTTATCATATTAAAACCTGCAAACATTTGCCTCCACCCTATGGCAAAATGTGTAGAACTGAATGAAATGAGTTATAAAATTGCTAAATATTCTCTCCATCGCATGGCAAAATACGTAGAATTGCAGCTAACTTGCTTAAAAAAGGCCACATTTTCTCTACATCCCATTGCAAACCTGCATTAAAATCAATACCATGAGAGGATAGAAAGAAAAGACCAAAAGAAAGAGACAAAAAGAAAGAAAGAAAAAGGCAGGTGATTGTTCAGAACGAGAGCATAGAACCATTGTCATGGTAACCAGCAAGCACTTCAGACTAGTGGCAAAGCTCCGGACACATGCACACACGGACACACAGATACACACTGCACGCGAACAAGTGCACAGGCAAGGGCGTGTGTTACAGATGGTAGAAAGATATGGACAGAGAGAGAGAGGCAGAAAGAGAGAGAGAGAGAGAGAGAGAGAGAGAGAGAGAGAGAGAGAGAGAGAGAGAGAGGGAAAGAGAGGGGAAAGAAGAGAGAGGAGGGAAAGAGAGAGAGAGAGAGGGAAAGAGAGAGAGAGAGCGAGCGAGAGGGAAAGAGAGAGAGAGAGGGAAAGAGAGAGAGAGAGAAAGAGAGAGAGAGAAAGAGAGACAGAGAGAGAGAAAGAGAGACAGAGAGAGAGAAAGAGAGACAGAGAGAGAGAAAGAGAGACAGAGAGAGCAAGAGTGAGAGAGAGCGATGATGCAGTAGGGCCAGTGTGCTGTTCATTGGCTCACAGGGCCACCGATCCACACACAAGGAAGACAAGTGAACAGACCAGGCCTTCTGAACAGGTTGTAGAGTGGCCATTCTCCTTCTGCAGCAATTCACCTACACACAGACATTCATATCTTCTTCATTCTCTCTTTTTTGTCTCACTTGAAAAAGCACAGTGGCTGCTTTATGGAGTCCCTATGTGGCAGGGTGACAGGGGACACTACTCCTTCCCTTTTTAGACGGAGGACAACTGAAAGGGGGTCCTCAGCTCCCTACCCCCATGCCCCTCGTCTCCCCTTTCTCCCTCCCCTCTCATTGTGTGTGTGTGTGTGTGTGTGTGTGTGTGTGTGTGTGTGTGTGTGTGTGTGTGTGTGTGTGTGTGTGTGTGTGTTTCTAACACCTCTGGTAGGGTATTGTGCAGACTATATAAAGAACAGGAAGCTAGGAGATCATTGGGGCAGGACTGAAGGTCAGCTCAATCAGTTTCCTCTCCAGCGTGATGATGTCACAGTGGCAGTGTTGCTGTGATGGATTCAGAATGGGTGTCAGGTGGAACACGGACGACAAGATGGAACACAGTACATACACACACATATCCCCTCTCTCTCTCCCTCTCACACGCAAACACACATCCCGTCCTCTGTTGTATGATATCATTGAGTGAGTCATCCTGTCTGTATCTCTAGCATTAACAAACTCCAACTTGTTGGTCGGCAGCAGAGCCATAAATACAGATATAGAGTTCAGCAAACTGACATGGTAGAACCACATGTGGACTAGCCAGCCATAGGACATTAGGAATACATTGAAAGTTGTCTAGATGGATGGTATATGGCTCTGGGTGGTCAACCTGGGGTTGAGTCCAGGTTTTAATTGAACCTTTATTTAACGAGGCAAGTCAGTAAAGAACAACTTATTATTTACAATGACGGCCTACCCCGGCCAAACCCTAACCTGGACGATGCTAGGACGATTATGCGCCATCCTATGGGACTCCCAATCAAAGCCTTGTTGTGATACAGCCTGGAATCAAACCAGGGTCTGTAGTGACACCTCTAGCACTGAGATGCAGTGTCTGCATCTCAGTGGGCTGTAGGGAGGGTTGTAGGGAGGGTTGTATAGGGAGTGCTATAGGGAGGGTTGTACGGAGGGCTGTAGGGAGGGTTGTAGGGAGGGCTACAGGAAGCTATAGGGAGGGTTGTAGGGAGGGCTATAGGGAGGGTTTTATGGAGGACTGGACCTAATGGGGACACATGTAATGGACTAGGGTTAGGACACCTGGGGGAGGAGGACTGGACCACATGGGGAGAAGTTCTCCTCCACTGGAAGGGATGTCTGTCAGGATTCTGGGGTTAGATTGAATATATCCCAGATACATTCTCAAACAAACACAAGTTATTTTGAGTTAATGCTTAAAACTAAAGATGATAACAATATTTCATGTGTAATATCAAACAAATCCTGAAAGACACACATGTATTTTTTAAATCAGGCAATAGATTTTGGGCAATATGCTGTTTTAGTGAATAAAAACAGAATACATGTTGTAAAGTGTCTAATGAATCTTCACCAGTCACCACAGAGGGACTGGGACTCCTTCCATTCCCTGCTCCTCTCACCTCCCTCTCCCTCTCACCTCCCTCTCCCTCTCCCTCTCACCTCCCTCCCTCTCACCTCCCTCTCCCTCCCTCTCCAAATTCCTCCACTCTCCCCAGGACAAGACGACCAGTCAATTAATTAGACATTGTCTCCTCCCCCAGAGACCGGTGCACAAGGGGCCACCCAGGAACCAGCAGTCCTCCATCTAAAGCCGCTTCACTGGTGGCCCCCAGGAATGCAGCACATCGCTTTGGGAACGGGTCAGGGGGACGGGGGTCCGGGAGGCTGGAGAGAATAGAAACAGCCCCATCATCATCATTCTGGGCAAGGGCCAGCCAGTCAAACCTGGAGGAAAACAAAAGGAAACAGCATCTAGGGTTTCAGTCTCTCTCCGGGATCCAAAGCCACTTCACTTTACCCTTCTATGCTCTGCAGTCCAGTCAAACCCCCCCCACCACCACCATAACCCACCCCAAAGCACTCCATCACATGGCTGCCACAGTCTTATTAAATCCCCAGACAGTCCTGACCCTGAGATACCTCCCAGTCCCTGCCCTCTCCCACAGTCCTGACCCTGAGATACCTCCCAGTCCCTGCCCTCTCCCACAGTCCTGACCCTAAGATACCTCCCAGTCCCTGCCCTCTCCCACAGTCCCTGCCCTCTCCCACAGTTCTGACCTTAAGATACCTCCCAGTCCCTGCCCTCTCCCACAGTCCCTGCCCTCTCCCACAATTCTGACCCTAAGACACCTCCCAGTCCCTGCCCTCTCCCACAGTCCTGACCCTAAGATACCTCCCAGTCCCTGCCCTCTCCCACAGTCGCTGCCCTCTCCCACAGTCCCTGCCCTCTCCCACAGTCCTGACCCTAAGACACCTCCCAGTCCCTGCCCTCTCCCACAGTCCCTGCCCTCTCCCACAGTCCTGACCCTAAGATACCTCCCAGTCCCTGCCCTCTCCCACAGTCCCTGCCCTCTCCCACAGTCCCTTTCCCACAGTCCTGACCCTAAGACACCTCCCAGTCCCTGCCCTCTCCCACAGTCCCTGCCCTCTCCCACAGTCCTGACCCTAAGACACCTCCCAGTCCCTGCCCTCTCCCACAGTCCTGACCCTAAGATACCTCCCAGACCCTGCCCTCTCCCACAGTCGCTGCCCTCTCCCACAGCCCCTCCGGAGACGGGCACATCGTGCACCACTCCCTAGCATTCTTCTTGCCAATGTCCAGTCTCTTGACAACAAGGTTGATGAAATCCGAGCAAGGGTAGCATTCCAGAGGGACATCAGAGACTGTAACGTTCTCTGCTTCACGGAAACATGGCTAACTGGAGAGACACAATCCGAAGCGGTGCAGCCAGCGGGTTTCTCCACGCATCGCGCCGACAGAAACAAACATCTTTCTGGTAAGAAGACGGGCGGGGGCGTATGCCTTATGGCCAACGTGACATGGTGTGATGAAAGAAACATACAGGAACTCAAATCCTTCTGTTCACCTGATTTAGAATTCCTCACAATCAAATGTAGACCGCATTATCTACCAAGAGAATTCTCTTCGATTATAATCACAGCCGTATATATCCCCCCAAGCAGACACATCGATGGCTCTGAACGAACTTTATTTAACTCTCTGCAAACTGGAAACGATTTATCCGGAGGCTGCATTCATTGTAGCTGGGGATTTTAACAAGGCTAATCTGAAAACAAGACTCCCTAAATTTTATCAGCATATCGATTGCGCAACCAGGGGTGGAAAGACCCTGGATCATTGTTACTCTAACTTCCGCGACGCATATAAGGCCCTGCCCCGCCCCCTTTCGGAAAAGCTGACCACGACTCCATTTTGTTGATCCCTGCCTACAGACAGAAACTAAAACAAGAAGCTCCCACGCTGAGGTCTGTCCAACGCTGGTCCGACCAAGCTGACTCCACACTCCAAGACTGCTTCCATCACGTGGACTGGGAGATGTTTCGTATTGCGTCAGACAACAACATTGACGAATACGCTGATACGGTGTGCGAGTTCATTAGAACGTGCGTTGAAGATGTCGTTCCCATAGCAACGATTAAAACATTCCCTAACCAGAAACCGTGGATTGATGGCAGCATTCTTGTGAAACTGAAGGCACGAACCACTGCTTTT
The DNA here is from genome assembly GCF_018296145.1 of Oncorhynchus tshawytscha. Taxonomy (NCBI): domain Eukaryota; kingdom Metazoa; phylum Chordata; class Actinopteri; order Salmoniformes; family Salmonidae; genus Oncorhynchus; species Oncorhynchus tshawytscha. The sequence continues at coordinate 12,981,061 of NC_056436.1, read as the reverse complement.
AATCAGGGCAAGGTGTCTGGTAACATGACTGAATACAAACAGTGCAGCTATTCCCTCCGCAAGGCTATCAAACAAGCTAAGCGCCAGTACAGAGACAAAGTAGAATCTCAATTCAACGGCTCAGACACAAGAGGCATGTGGCAGGGTCTACAGTCAATCACGGACTACAGGAAGAAACCCAGCCCAGTCACGGACCAGGATGTCTTGCTCCCAGGCAGACTAAATAACTTTTTGCCCGCTTTGAGGACAATACAGTGCCACTGACACGGCCTGCAACGGAAACATGCGGTCTCTCCTTCACTGCAGCCGAAGTGAGTAAGACATTTAAACGTGTTAACCCTCGCAAGGCTGCAGGCCCAGACGGCATCCCCAGCCGCGCCCTCAGAGCATGCGCAGACCAGCTGGCTGGTGTGTTTACGGACATATTCAATCAATCCCTATACCAGTCTGCTGTTCCCACATGCTTCAAGAGGGCCACCATTGTTCCTGTTCCCAAGAAAGCTAAGGTAACTGAGCTAAACGACTACCGCCCGTAGCACTCACATCCGTCATCATGAAGTGCTTTGAGAGACTAGTCAAGGACCATATCACCTCCACCCTACCTGACACCCTTGACCCACTCCAATTTGCTTACCGCCCAAATAGGTCCACAGACGATGCAATCTCAACCACACTGCACACTGCCCTAACCCATCTGGACAAGAGGAATACCTATGTGAGAATGCTGTTCATCGACTACAGCTCGGCATTCAACACCATAGTACCCTCCAAGCTCGTCATCAAGCTAGAGACCCTGGGTCTCGACCCCGCCCTGTGCAACTGGGTACTGGACTTCCTGACGGGCCGCCCCCAGGTGGTGAGGGTAGGCAACAACATCTCCTCCCCGCTGATCCTCAACACTGGGGCCCCACAAGGGTGCGTTCTGAGCCCTCTCCTGTACTCCCTGTTCACCCACGACTGCGTGGCCATGCACGCCTCCAACTCAATCATCAAGTTTGCGGACGACACAACAGTGGTAGGCTTGATTACCAACAACGACGAGACGGCCTACAGGGAGGAGGTGAGGGCCCTCGGAGTGTGGTGTCAGGAAAATAACCTCACACTCAACGTCAACAAAACTAAGGAGATGATTGTGGACTTCAGGAAACAGCAGAGGGAACACCCCCATCCACATCGATGGAACAGTAGTGGAGAGGGTAGCAAGTTTTAAGTTCCTCGGCATACACATCACAGACAAACTGAATTGGTCCACTCACACAGACAGCATCGTGAGGAAGGCGCAGCAGCGCCTCTTCAACCTCAGGAGGCTGAAGAAATTCGGCTTGTCACCAAAAGCACTCACAAACTTCTACAGATGCACAATCGAGAGCATCCTGGCGGGCTGTATCACCGCCTGGTATGGCAACTGCACCGCCCTCAACCGTAAGGCTCTCCAGAGGGTAGTGAGGTCTGCACAACGCATCACCGGGGGCAAACTACCTGCCCTCCAGGACACCTACACCACCCGATGCTACAGGAAGGCCATAAAGATCATCAAGGACATCAACCACCCGAGCCACTGCCTGTTCACCCCGCTGTCATCCAGAAGGCGAGGTCAGTACAGGTGCATCAAAGCTGGGACCGAGAGACTGAAAAACAGCTTCTATCTCAAGGCCATCAGACTGTTAAACAGCCACCACTAACATTGAGTGGCTACTGCCAACACACTGTCAATGACACTGACTCTACTCCAGCCACTTTAATCATGGGAATTGATGGGAAATGATGTAAATATATCACTAGCCACTTTAAACAATGCTACCTTATATAATGTTACTTACCTTACATTGTTCATCTCATATGCATACGTTGATACTGTACTCTATATCATCGACTGCATCCTTATGTAATACATGTATCACTAGCCACTTTAACTATGCCACTTGGTTTACATACTTATCTCATATGTATATACTGTACTCGATATCATCTACTGTATCTTGCCTATGCTGCTCTGTACCATCACTCATTCATATATCCTTTATGTACATATTCTTTATCCCCTTACACTGTGTATAAGACAGTAGTTTTTTTGGAATTGTTAGTTAGATTACTTGCTCGTTATTACTGCATTGTCGGAACTAGAAGCACAAGCATTTCGCTACACTCGCATTAACATCTGCTAACCATGTGTATGTAACAAATAAAATTTGATTTGATTTGATTTGCCCTCTCCCACAGTCCTGACCCTAAGACACCTCCCAGTCCCTGCCCTCTCCCACAGTCCCTGCCCTCTCCCACAGTCCTGACCCTAAGATACCTCCCATCCCTCTCTGTCTTTCTCTCTCTCTCTGCCTCTGTTTGTCTTTCTGTCTCTCCCTTTCTCTCAGTCTCTCTTTCTGTCTTTCTCCCGTTCTCTCTTTTTCTCTGTCTCTCTCTCACTGTCTCTCTGTTATTCCGTCTTCCTCTCTGTTATTCCGTCTTCCTCTCTGTTATTCCGTCTTCCTGTTATTCCGTCTTCCTCTCTGTTATTCCGTCTCTCTCCGTCTGTCCGTTTTTCGCTCTCCATCTTTCTCTCCGTCACTCCGTCTTTCTCTCTCCGTTATTCTCGTCTTCCTCTCTGTTATCCGTCTTTCTCTCTCCGTCTTCTTTCTCTCTGTTCTTTCTCTCTCCGTCATTCTTTCTCTCTCCGTCTTCCTGTTATTCCGTCTTTCTCCTCTTTCTGTTATCTTTCTCTCCGTCTTTCTCTCCGTCTTTCTCTCTCCGTCCGTTTTTCTCGCTCTTTCCATCTTTTCTCTCTCCGTCACTCCGTCTTTCTCTCTCCGTCTTTTTCTCTCTCCGTCACTCCATCTTTCTCTCTCGTCTTTCTCTCAGTCTTTCTCTCTCCGTCTTTCTCTCTCCGTCTTTCTCTCTCCGTCACTCCGTCTTTCTCTCTCCGTCACTCCGTCTTTCTCTCTCCGTCACTCCGTCTTTCTCTCCGTCTTTCTCTCTGTCTTTCTCTCTCCGTCACTCCGTCTTTCTCTCTCCGTCACTCCGTCTTTCTCTCTCCGTCACTCCGTCTTTCTCTCTCCGTCACTCCGTCTTTCTCTCTCCGTCACTCCGTCTTTCTCTCTCCGTCACTCCGTCTTTCTCTCTCCGTCTTTCTCTCTCCGTCTTTCTCTCTCCGTCTTTCTCTCTCCGTCGTCTTTCTCTCTCCGTCACTCCGTCTTTCTCTCCGTCTTTCTCTCTCCGTCACTCCATCTTTCTCTCCGTCTTTCCATCTTTCTCTCTCCGTCTTCTTTCTCTCTCCGTCACTCAGTCTTTCTCTCTCCGTCAGTCTTTCTCTCTCCGTCTCTCTCTCCGTCACTCTCTCCGTCTTTCTCTCTCCGTCTTCTTTTTCTCTCTCCGTCACTCCGTCTTTCTCTCTTCGTCGTCTTTCTTTCTCTCCGTCTTTCTCTCTCCGTCACTCAGTCTTCCTCTCTCCGTCTTCTTTCTCTCTGTCCGTCTTTCTCTCTCTGTCTTTCTTTCTCTCCCGTCACTCCGTCTTTCTCTCTCCGTCACTTTCTCTCTCAGTCTTTCTCTCTCCTCCGTCTTTCTCTCTCCGTCACTCCGTCTTTCTCTCCGTCTTTCTCTCTCTTTCTCTCTCCGTCTTTCTCTCTCCGTCTTCTTTCTCTCTCCGTCACTCAGTCTTTCTCTCTCCGTCAGTCTTTCTCTCTCCGTCACTGTCTTTCTCTCTCCGTCACTCAGTCTTTCTCTCTCCGTCACTCAGTCTTTCTCTCTCCGTCACTCAGTCTTTCTCTCTCCGTCACTCCGTCTTTCTCTCCGTCTTTCTCTCTCCGTCACTGTCTTTCTCTCTCCGTCACTGTCTTTCTCTCTCCGTCACTCCGTCTTTCTCTCGCTGAACAAGGAATTTAGGCTGAAACGATCACATAAAAGTGATTAATTGCAAGGAGTGTGTAGAAGCTTCTTTTATGAATATCATGTCAACGTTTCAGTCAGAGGCACCTGCTAAGCTAAAGGAACCATCAAATGTGTGTGTGTGCATTGCATTTACATGGTAGAATGATGCTGCCATAATATTCACCTTGCGGATACCAATCCTGACAGTCATTGTCTGTCATGGATTGTCGTGGACTGACAGCCACTACAGCTCACACAGCACTCACTGGAACTACCACTGACACACACCCATCTGCTGTTCCAATACTGAACAGTAACTATTGGCAGGAAAAGACCGTTTAAAAGACCAACTGAAAATGTGCAACAATCTCTATTAAATCAAGTCACCATGACGTAATTAAATAATCATATAGAGATCTATTCCTTATAACAAATCCTTATATTCATCTCTGCAAAATTTGTTAAATCATGTAACAGTCAGATTTAGCCCACCCAGCAATACCAAGACATCCTCACCACAAGAAATTGTGAACTTAGAAACTTTATTGAACATGTGTGACAAACATTAACAGTATTATATTTTCTATATAAAGGATTTGAAAACCTTAAAGCCCTTACATTTTTTTTAAATAAACATTTCTTCACAGAGATTTTCAACAATTCACAAGACAAGCAAAATCTGCAAATACAAACAATACAAACAGTATTGATTTATAAAAACTAAAGGGGAGAACGGCTCATAATCTCTGGAACGGAACAAATGGAATGGCATGGAAACCATGTGTTTGATATATTTGATACCATTCCATTGATTCTGCTCCAGCCATTATCACGAGCCAGTCCTCCCCAATTAAGGTTCCCACCAACCTCCTATGACACCCTCCCTTAAACTCTGATTTAATGATACGAGTTGATTCAACTCGTTCTCACACAAAACAATCCAATACAAGACTTACACACCAAAGCTTTTACCTTATTTTCCAGACAAACAAAATACATCAATTCTTCTTTTGAAACACTGTTCATTAGTACAATGTCCTTTTCCCTCTATAAAGTTCCCACTTCAAGACAGCCCACTGCATTGCATACATGCAGTTGAGTGATATAATTTTTTTTTAAATGTCATACTATTTATAATCTTATGCCATACCATAATTTTTATTTTTTTTAAATACCAAAGTATTTAAAGCCTTAAAACACACCAAAGAAAAATAAGATCATTATTTTGGTTCATTTTTTACATGTACACTTATCCACCAAACCACTAACTACCGTGATTCCAATGTAAATAACTTAATAAATGTACAATTCTAGCCCAGCTAGATGACAAAAAAAGAAAGAATATATATTTGATATATAATAGTTATGAAATAACTTTTCAAATATTTTCTAAAATCCTTTTTCTATGGATAAATATCAAATATATAGTAGCGAATGTTGCACAGTGAGTGGATGATGAGCTACAGAAGAGGTTTAGGACAGTCCCTCAGTAGTAGTTCAGTAGAGCCAGGCTCTGGTCAACACTGCCCCCTTGTGGCTGGACATGTCACCCTGAAACTACAGCACCTTGGAAGAGACACAGTGCCCTTTGATTAACCCTCCTTTGAAATAATTTAGTTAATTTTACTTTAAATTAAAATACAAAAAATATTTACATTTTCATTTTAGACAACCCAAATAAATACAAATAAATGTTCTATAATGCTAAAGCTATTTAAAGCGATACGTAGGATTTATGAAGTAAAAAAGGTCCCTTGTAACTTGATTTTAGAATTAGAACTGTTTGTAAATCTGTCATTACTTATGAAACTCGTCAAACAAAAATCATCAACACATCTCAGCAAAACAAATGGATGCATGTAAGAGTCATTTCTTTTTAACAAGACAACAATAGGATCCGATTGACAGAGAAAAACAGCTCATATACACACACACACCATGTGACATGGATCGCCAACTACATGTGCCAATACATACAATATATATTATAGGAACAGGTTTCTCTTGACCAAAAGACCCAGACCACTGCTATGTGCTTCAATTCATAACATAATGCCTTATCTAATAGCAGCCATATGGTACAGCTGGCCTGCACACCTGAATGGTTGTTCACAGTGACCAAACCATATGTCAATGGACCAAACACACAGGTTTTGTTTTCACAGTGACGGCTAGGCTACGTATGTCCTTGCAGTAACTAAAGGAGTAAGCAGTAGTGGCATTCTTTTACATGTAGTCTACCTATAATCCAAATGAAGGACAATTCGTGTCCATGAACCTGTCTGTCTACAGAGACAAAATATCAAATGAACCTTCAAAAAAACAATTTGGAAAAACAAGGGCCAGAGTAAATCAAAAGTGCAAAGGTTCATATTAAAGCTGATTTGCATGTTAGGTTGGATACTTAGGCTACAGCCTATTGAAGGGACCCACCGTTACGGTACTATTGAAGGGACCCACCGTTACGGTACTATTGAAGGGACCCACCGTTACGGTACTATTGAAGGGACCCACCGTTACGGTACTATTGAAGGGACCCACCGTTACGGTACTATTGAAGGGACCCACCGTTACGGTACTATTGAAGGGACCCACCGTTACGGTACTATTGAAGGGACCCACCGTTACGGTGCTATTGAAGGGACCCACCGTTACGGTGCTATTGAAGGGACCCACCGTTACGGTGCTATTGAAGGGACCCACCGTTACGGTGCTATTGAAGGGACCCACAGTTACGGTGCTATTGAAGGGACCCACCGTTACGGTGCTATTGAAGGGACCCACCGTTACGGTGCTATTGAAGGGACGGACCGTTACGGTACTATTGAAGGGACCCACCGTTACGGTGCTATTGAAGGGACCCAACGTTACGGTGCTATTGAAGGGACGGACCGTTACGGTGCTATTGAAGGGACGGACCGTTACGGTGCTATTGAAGGGACGGACCGTTACGGTGCTATTGAAGGGACCCACCGTTACGGTACTATTGAAGGGACGGACCGTTACGGTGCTATTGAAGGCACGGACCGTTACGATGCTATTGAAGGGACCCACCGTTACGGCGCTATTGAAGGGACGGACCGTTACGGCGCTATTGAAGGGACCCACCGTTACGGCGCTATTGAAGGGGACGGACCGTTACGGCGCTATTGAAGGGGACGGACCGTTACGGCGCTATTGAAGGGACGGACCGTTACGGCGCTATTGAAGGGACGGACCGTTACGGCGCTATTGAAGGGACGGACCGTTACGGCGCTATTGAAGGGACCCACCGTTACGGCGCTATTGAAGGGACGGACCGTTACGGCGCTATTGAAGGGACCCACCGTTACGGCGCTATTGAAGGGACGGACCGTTACGGCGCTATTGAAGGGACCCACCGTTACGGCGCTATTGAAGGGACGGACCGTTACGGCGCTATTGAAGGGACGGACCGTTACGGCGCTATTGAAGGGACGGACCGTTACGGCGCTATTGAAGGGACGGACCGTTACGGCGCTATTGAAGGGACGGACCGTTACGGCGCTATTGAAGGGGACGGACCGTTACGGCGCTATTGAAGGGACGGACCGTTACGGCGCTATTGAAGGGACGGACCGTTACGGCGCTATTGAAGGGACCCACCGTTACGGTACTATTGAAGGGACCCACCGTTACGGTACCATTGAAGGGACCCACCGTTACGGTACCATTGAAGGGACCCACCGTTACGGTACCATTGAAGGGACCCACCGTTACGGTACCATTGAAGGGACCCACCGTTACGGTACCATTGAAGGGACCCACCGTTACGGTACCATTGAAGGGACCCACCGTTACGGTACCATTGAAGGGACCCACCGTTACGGTACCATTGAAGGGACCCACCGTTACGGTACCATTGAAGGGACCCACCGTTACGGTACCATTGAAGGGACCCACCGTTACGGTACCATTGAAGGGACCCACCGTTACGGTACCATTGAAGGGACCCACCGTTACGGTACCATTGAAGGGACCCACCGTTACGGTACCATTGAAGGGACCCACCGTTACGGTACCATTGAAGGGACCCACCGTTACGGTACCATTGAAGGGACCCACCGTTACGGTACCATTGAAGGGACCCACCGTTACGGTACCATTGAAGGGACCCACCGTTACGGTACCATTGAAGGGACCCACCGTTACGGTACCATTGAAGGGACCCACCGTTACGGTACCATTGAAGGGACCCACCGTTACGGTGCCATTGAAGGGACCCACCGTTACGGTACTATTGAAGGGACCCACCGTTACGGTACCATTGAAGGACCCACCGTTACGGTACCATTGAAGGGACCCACCGTTACGGTACCATTGAAGGGACCCACCGTTACGGTGCTATTGAAGGGACCCACCGTTACGGTGCCATTGAAGGGACCCACCGTTACGGTACCATTGAAGGGACCCACCGTTACGGTACCATTGAAGGGACCCACCGTTACGGTACCATTGAAGGGACCCACCGTTACGGTACCATTGAAGGGACCCACCGTTACGGTGCTATTGAAGGGACCCACCGTTACGGTATTATTGAAGTCTCCTTCCTCTCAATGATATGCAAATAAGTGTAAAGATGTTCCTCAAAAAGTGGTCAATTTGGAGCGTTTTTCTTTCTGGAACAAACAGAGCAAAGACACAGCAGATCAGACTCCCAGCGGTCAGTTCCATATAGGACTCCATCCTCTTTCCCTCTACTTCCTCCTCCTCCTCTCTCCTTCCCCTCTCTTTCTCTCCTCCCCTGCTTCCTCCTCCATGGCTGTGCTATTACACCGCCCCCCCATCCTCTCTTCTCATCCCCTGCTTCTTCTCTTCTGTGGCTGTGCTGTAGTCTATTAATAGATCCAAACAAAAGGCTTGAGGTTTAATGAGGCAGAAGAGAAGCAGGAAGGGAACTCATGCAGACTGAAGTCAGAGATGAGCTTTGTACCGTTTAGCTTCAGGAAGGGTTCAGCCTTTTTATTTCATGGAAAGCCATGTTCTTGGGGATTTGGTGTGTGTGACCACGGTGTTCTCTTGACATATCAAGCTATAAGATATTATTGGACAGCTTGGCATGATGGATAGATCTAGAATATATGCATAGTTTCAGCATGAACCAATATATCATATGAAGCCCTTTACCAAAGCCTCTGTCTCTCTCGCTCCCTTTGTAAAGCAACATGTCAAGGTGTGTATCACAAGAGCAGAAAACAAACATGACAGTAAGTGGCAAGAGTTCAAACCATCTGAGAGAGAGAGAGAGAGATACAGAGAGAGAGAGACAGACAGACAGACAAACCATGATAACCTGTCAACTGTTTACTATAGTCTAAAGCAGAGCCATACAGACTGTATATACATGTAACTGTCAAAATAAAGGAAACACTTGAATAAACGAGGGATACAAAGTATACTGAAAGCAGGTGCTTCCATACAGGTGTGGTTCCTGAGTTAATTACACAATTAACATCCCATGATGCTTAGGGGTCATGTATAAACATGCCCAGTTGACCATTATTTTGGCTACCATGGCTAGAAGAAGAGATCTCAGTGACTTTGAAACAGTGGTCTAAAAAGGAGCATAGGAGGTTTAAAGTGTGTCACCAGATCTTAACTCAATTGAACACTTACGGGAGAGTGTGGAGCGGCGCCTGAGACAGAGTTTTCCACCACCATCAACAAAACACAAAATGATGGAATTTCTAGGTGGAAGAATGTCTTCACATCCAACAGTTCCAGACACTTGTAGAATCTATGCCAGGTGCATTGAAGCTGTTCTGGCTCAAACACCCTATTAAGATGCTTTATGTTGGGCGTTTCCTTTACTTTGGCAGTTACCTGTATATATGTCTCTAGTCTGAAGCATACACAAGGGCAAGCCATCTAATAGAGAAAAGGCAGAGATTTTTGGTACAGTACTCCTTTGCCTCTTTCCAAGACAAACAATAACTATTCCTCCAGGAGCAGAGACAGAACAAGCTACAATACACCCATAAAAACAGTAACATCACTAGAGACGGAGCGACAGGTTTTTTGGGGGGAGAAAACCCAAAGATATATCCGCCTATATATTGTTTTACAGCAGGGAAATGAACAAGTGATCTTTCTCCAAACTGACTTCTCATAAAGGCCATCCAAAAGAGCCATTGTCAAAGAAATATACTTTACATACTGATGTCTTACATAGTGACAACAATGACACATCATTTGATTGGTCACATGCGTTCAGATCAGCACGAGACCCTGTTTTCTCGTTGGATAAACCCCCCATAAATACATGCCTACATGATCTGATCAACAAACAATTGCATCATGATCTCATTATGAGAGGTTGAAGCACTGAAGTGGCTGTTTGAAATATCTATTGTAGGAATCATCCTGAAACAACATCAACCTGCCATTGCAAACCTTCTGCGATGACTTGAAACTGCCTCTTTAGCTCAAGGGTTCTAGAGCTCAAGGGTTCTAGAGCTCAAGGGTTCTAAAGTTCTAGGTCCGAGCATATATACAGTTGAAGTCGGAAGTTTACATACACCTAAGCCAAATACATTTAAACTCAGTTTATCACAATTCCTGACATTTTAATCTTAGTAAACATTCCCTGTCTTAGGTCAGTTAGGATCACCACTTTATTTTAAAAATGTGAAATGATGGGAATAATAGTAGAGAGAATTATTTATTTCAGCTTTTATTTCTTTCATCACATTCCCAGTGGGTCAGAAGTTTACATAAACTCAATTAGTATTTCGTAGCATTGCCTTTAAATTGTTTAACTTGGGTCAAACATTTTGGGTAGCCTTCCACAAGCTTCCCACACAGTTTTGATTCACAGTTGTGTGAATTCTGGCCCATTCCTCCTGACAGAGCTGGTGTAACGGAGTCAGGTTTGTAGGCCTCCTTGCTCGCACACGCTTTTTCAGTTGTGCCCACAAATTTTCTATAGGAATGAGGTCACGGCTTTGTGATGGCCACTCCAATACCTAGACTTTGTTGTCCTTAAGCCATTTTGCCACAACTTTGGAAGTATGCTTAGGACCATTGTCCATTTGGAAGATCCATTTGCGACCAAGCTTTAACTTCCTGACTGATGTCTTGAGATGTTGCTTCAATATATTCACATCATTTTCCTACCACATGATGCCATCTATTCTTTTTCCTCCAAACATAATGATGGTCATTATGGCCAAACAGTTCTATTTTTGTTTCATCAGACCAGAGGACATTTCTCCAAAAACTACAATCTTTGTCCCCATGTGCAGTTGCAAACAGTAGTCTGGCTTTTTTGAATTGCGGTTTTGGAGCAGTGTCTTCTTGCTTGCTAAGCGGTCTTTCAGGTTATGTCGATATAGGACTCATTTTACTGTGGATATAGATACTTTTTTACCTGTTTCCTCCAGCATCTTCACAAGGTCCTTTGCTGTTGTGATGGGATTGATTTGCACTTTTCGCACCAAAGTACATCCATCTCTAGGAGACAGAACGTGTCTCCGTCCTGAGCGGTATGACTGCTGCGTGGTCCCATGGTGTTTATACTTGCGTACTATTGTTTGTACAGATGAACGTGGTACCTTCAGGCTTTTGGAAATTACAAAAAAAATTCTGAAGTCTTTCTTTAGATATTCCCATAATGTCAAGCAAAGAGGCACTGAGTTTGAAGGTAGGCCTTGAAATACATCCACAGGTACAACTCCAATCGACTCAAATGATGTCAATTAGCCTATCAGAAGCTTCTAAAGCCATGACATCATTTTCTGGAAATTTCCAAGCTGTTTAAAGGCACAGTCAACTTAGTGTATGTAAACTTCTGACCCACTGGAATTCTGATACAGTGAAATAATCTGTCTGTAAACAATTGTTAGAAAAATGACTTGTGTCATGCACAAAGTAGATGTTCTAACCAACTTACCAAAACTATAGTTTGTTAACAAAAAATTTGTGGAGTGGTTGAAAAACTAGTTTTTATGACTCCAACCTAAGTGTACGTAAACTTCCGACTTCAACTGTATCTATCATAAACAGTTGTGAACCATTAATAAGTTAACATAAAAACAAATCATAAATAATTTCAGTCTGCATTATTGTCATATATAAATACCGCAAAATATATGCTCCACTAGAAGTATGCTCCAACAACAGGTTCCTCCCAATGTGATAAGCTGCAGTATTTGTGGCTTAAAGTAAAATGTCTTTACTAATGCAATACACCACAGTGTAAACAAAAGCAAACAATCAGGACTATGACCTACCTTCCAGACAAACAGGAAGACATGACTGAAACAGAGGTGTGGTTGTAGAGGGGTCTCTCCGCTGTCTGGCTCTGGATATGTAGGGCAGTCCTTTTCATTTACTGTGTGTCTATTGCTAGTGATGATTGAGAGGTGGGTCCTGTTCCTGCTGCATGCTCAGCCTGGAGGCGTGTAGGTACTTGTGGTCCATGCATGTGGCTGATTGTGAACAATTGACTGGGAGCTGCCATGGAGGGAGAGAGAGAGATCTACATGCTGTCCATCTGAGTCAGTCTCTTTCTCGCTCAGTCTCCCTCTCTCTCAGTCTCTCACTCTCAGTCTCTCACTCTCAGTCTCTCACTCTCAGTCTCTCACTCTCAGTCTCTCACTCTCAGTCTCTCACTCTCAGTCTCTCACTCTCAGTCTCTCACTCTCAGTCTCTCACTCTCAGTCTCTCACTCTCAGTCTCTCACTCTCAGTCTCTCACTCTCAGTCTCTCACTCTCAGTCTCTCACTCTCAGTCTCTCAGTCTCTCAGTCGCAGTCTCTCAGTCTCTCTCAGTCTCAGTCTCTCAGTCTCTCTCTCTCAGTCTCTCACTCTCAGTCTCTCACTCTCAGTCTCTCACTCTCAGTCTCTCACTCTCAGTCTCTCACTCTCAGTCTCTCACTCTCAGTCTCAGTCTCTCACTCTCTCTCTCACTCTCAGTCTCTCTCTCTCAGTCTCTCTCAGTCTCTCTCTCTCAGTCTCTCTCTCTCAGTTTCTCTCTCTCAGTCTGAGAAGTAGAAGGCTGGAGGCGGCGAGCGTTCCGGGGCGGGGTCGTTGTCTGAGCCCATGGAGAGGGGTGTGGTGACAGGGGTGGTGGTGGAGCTGATGGAAGGTTGGGGTGGAGGGTCGGCGATACCGTCTCCCCCAGTCTTCTCCTGGTGGGACAGGGTGGAGGATGAGTGGGTGTCCTGGTGGGACAGGGTGGAGGATGAGTGGGTGTCCTGGTGGGACAGGGTGGAGGATGAGTGGGTGTCCTGGTGGGACAGGGTGGAGGAGGAGTGTGTCCTGGTGGGACAGGGTGGAGGAGGAGTGGGTGTCCTGGTGGGACAGGGTGGAGGAGGAGTGGGTGTCCTGGTGGGACAGGGTGGAGGAGGAGTGGGTGTCCTGGTGGGACAGGGTGGAGGAGGAGTGGGTGTCCTGGTGGGACAGGGTGGAGGAGTGGGTGTCCTGGTGGGACAGGGTGGAGGAGTGGGTGTCCTGGTGGGACAGGGTGGAGGAGAAGGGTGTCCTGGTGGGACAGGGTGGAGGAGGAGTGGGTGTCCTGGTGGGACAGGGTGGAGGAGTGGGTGTCCTGGTGGGACAGGGTGGAGGAGTGGGTGTCCTGGTGGGACAGGGTGGAGGAGTGGGTGTCCTGGTGGGACAGGGTGGAGGAGAAGAGGGTGTCCTGGTGGGACAGGGAGGAGGAGAAGAGGGTGTCCTGGTGGGACAGGGAGGAGGAGGAGAAGAGGATGTCCTGGTGAGACTGGGAGAAGGAAAAGGAGGAGTGGGTGTTGTGGTGAGACAAGCTGGAGGAGGAGGAGGAAGAGGTGGAGAATGATGAGCGGGTGTCCTGGTGCGACTGGGATGAGGAGGAGGAGGAGCGGGTGTCCGGGTGGGACTGGGAGGAGGAGGAGGAGGAGCGGGTGCTCTCTCCAGAGCTGCTCCTGGTCTCTGTGCTGGTGCTGGTCTTCTTCAACTTCCTCCTCTTGGCCAGCGGGGCCTTGTCCACCGTCTGCAGACGGAAACCCTCCCGTGTACACTTGTTGAACGCCTAGAGAAGCAGAGCACAACAAACACATTCACATGAATAACAGTAACCTACAACACAATAAACATTCACTAAAAATAGAGTAAAAATACTGAAATAAAAACATGTTTGGATCTTTACACACCCACACCATCCCCTTTGGAAGAGCTGATGAGAACAACTGAATAGGGGATATTTGATATTCTCAAACTCTTCCTGCAGCATCCTCTAATGCAAACCTGGCCCTCCCTCTCACCATGCCACGCTCTCATGAATGAATGAATAAAGCTCACATTGAAGGTAGCCTTGACGTAGGTGTGTACAGACACGGTGGTGGAAGAACCCAGGATGTCAGGTGTCATCAGAGGGTTGGAGGAGAGCTGGCTGTCGTCTTGGAGCCAGGTGTTGTACCTCAGACCACACATCTTGATCCGCTTGTCAGGGTCCACAGTCAGGAGCTCTATAGGTACCACACAAACGTTGTAGATTAGAAACACAATTAGTCACCTCAACCCCAGTTCTAACTAACCTGATTCGGCTTATCAACCAGTTAATTATAACAATCAGGTGTGCTAGATCAGGGTTAGAATGAAAACCTACAGGACAGTAGCTCTCCAGGAACAGGGTTGGAGAGCCTTGGAGCAGACAGAACCTGTGACATGACAGACAGAACCTGTGGTGAACATGACAGACAGAACCTGTGGTGAACACTGAGCAGCATCACCTGCACAAAAGAAGATCCACAACTCCTACCAGAAAACACCAAATCAAAACTAATACATCAACTCAATCAATAATGCTGTCATTCAAAACTTTCACCAAACTAGGGGTGAAACACAAGAAAAACAAACGTTTAACTGGCCGGACATGCAGAATAATTATTTGAGTTATTCAGTAAGTTGAACCATTGAAGCAAGGTGCAACCTTCACCTCGTAGCAAAGCATGCCTGAAGTTCATATCAAATGCCCTGATCAGGGTCAACTCGAATTGAAAGGGTAGGAAGCATGACTTTTTACTCACCAATGTAACAACACAGTGTGGTCAAAGACTTAGTAACTTATTTGATGTCACAATCTGGTTACCTAGAAGTACAAACATAGTTATGTTTTTGGGTTATTACATATTTATTTACTTATTTCTGGATATCTTTGAAACTACCCACAATGCGCTACTTCTCAATGTCATATGGATGATCTGTGCTACCGAGTTCGTATGCTAACTCGGTAGCTTGCTGAAGCTGGCTAACGTTAGCAGTTAGCCATGCTAGCATGTAATTACATACTGGACAAAGTGTTGGCGGTGGCAAACTACAATCCACCAATCACAGGAAGTGTGACGTAAACAAGACACAGATGGGGCACGTGCGGCCATACAGCATTTCTTCCCGTGGGCTTAAAACGAAAGAGAAAATCATACCTGCTCTAATTGTGTAGTACCTCGTCTGTTGTCCTTTTTGTTTTGTCAACTTTTCAGCATGTTCTCTGTTTAAGTAGGCTACGGGAGTTATGTAACTTTTTCCACCTTGGCTTAGTGCTAGCGCGCTAGCTGACGGACATCTGGAATCAATCTATTTGGGATTTTCCCTTCACCATCGGCCGGTGAAGCGCCCGCCTCCCCCTGGCTTTGGTAGCTAATCCAGCCTGCAAGCTTTTATCATCGGATGGGCCCCAGCCATCAACCTGTAAGACTGCTCTAATATTATTTGATTACTGGTTAGATGGCGTTATGCATTTCCAAAACTTTGGTTTACTTTAACGTAGCTGTAAGTTAGGTGTTGATAGCAACTAGTTGTCTCATGTAGTGCTAATGTAACATTAGCAGGCTAGTAGGGCTAACGTTTGCAGGCTAGTAAGGGCTAGAAACCTTGAAAGTTAATTTGTAAAAATAACTTCATAAAGTATTTCCTTGTAAGTTGGCTGAAATTGTAATTGAAATCAGTAGTCATGCAAACAATTTGGTTAAGGCTGAAGTTATACATTTGAAGTTATTTCTGTTGTTTACTTGATAGGGAACAGGCTGGCTTGCCTCCATATTAAATCACCTCATTCTCTGACATGACTTCATCATTCTTCTTCATTTTGATCGCTTTTAAGTAATAACTCGATAAATAGAGAAGCGAGGAGTAACTTTGCATTGAGACTTATCAATAGCTTCCACTTTAATAAATAGCTTCTCCTTTAATAAATAGCTTCCACTTTAATAAATAGCTTCCACTTTAATAAATAGCTTCTCCTTTTCAATTTCTCAATTATTGAATTGGAATTTCAGTTAGTTCCTAAATTGACCGACTTCAATTCGAATTGACCCCAACCCTGCCCCTGATGTTCCATTTCCCAGGCTCACCTTGTATGAGGTCTTTGGCCTGCTGTGAGACACTGCGCCAAGCCTCTCCCTCGAAAGAGAAGTCTCCCTGTTTAATCTTCTTCATGATCTCTTCAGCACTGGTGCGGGCCAGACTCTTCCCCTGACACTGGAACGGCACCTGACCCGACAGCATGGTGTACTGAAATATAATAATAATAAATATATGATCCAATATAACAATAAATATTATGTTCCGTAATCCTACATGTAGCCTATATGTCGATATTGTGTATACTATGGTATGCATTTTCTCCATGCATGTGTACACATCTTTAAACCGTTAGCTTAGTAAATAATGTACCAGGTGTACTCTCACCTGATCTAAGCCTGATTGAGGTTGGCCTGGTTTCTAATTCCTCATTAAGCAAACAACATTTTTCCATTGCCTGTTTGTCTCTGTGGCTCTGTGACATGTGTGCGTGTCCGCTCCTCGGCTCACTATGCTTCCAGGGTACTCTGCCGTACAGAGCCTGGCCTGTCAGGAAGCATCACATCACGGCTCTGTACACACACTCAGCCCAGCCAGCACACTACTATACTGTACCCCCAGGGGGCGACGCAAATAGAGAAGAGAAAAGAGAGAGAGGCTGCACACTCGAGGCCAAGCAGAGAAATTGCTCTTCCTCCCTTCCCCCTCTCTTCCTCAAGCTCAGTCTGATTAATAAAAACAACATCTGCTGAGGGATGGGGCTAGAGAAATGAAACCCGTCTCAAATTCATAGACAGCACTTTAAATGTAACGAAAGACAGTCCATGACATCCCAGAGATTATTTATCCATCTTTAGATGCTACACATTGTTTACATTAAGAAAACCTCATGTTTTGGGTTCTGATAAAAATCGACAATTTAAATGAGCATTGAAAAGCTTCCCAAAAGGCAGACTGAGGCCTAGGCCATTAACCCACTCCACTCTGAGTAGGCCTGCAGCTGGAGTGCTGCTCGTAGTGCTTCATTTACTGATGAATATTAAAGGGTTTCAGTACAGAACAGAGCACAGCAAAACAGAGTAGAGCAGAACAGAGCACAGCAGAACAGAGCACAGCAGAACAGAACAGAGCACAGCAGAACAGAGCACAGCAGAACAGAACAGAGCACAGCAGAACAGAGCACAGCAGAACAGAGCAGAGCAGAACAGAGCAGAGCAGAACAGAGCACAGCAGAACAGAGCAGAGCACAGCAGAACAGAGCACAGCAGAACAGAGCACAGCAGAACAGAACAGAGCACAGCAGAACAGAGCACAGCAGAACAGAGCACAGCAGAACAGAGCACAGCAGAACAGAGCAGAGCAGAACAGAGCACAGCAGAGCAGAGCAGAACAGAGCAGAGCAGAACAGAGCAGAACAGAGCACAGCAGAACAGAGCACAGCAGAACAGAGCACAGCAGAACAGAACAGAGCACAGCAGAACAGAGCAGAGCACAGCAGAACAGAGCAGAGCACAGCAGAACAGAGCACAGCAGAACAGAGCAGAGCACAGCAGAACAGAGCAGAGCAGAACAGAGCAGAGCACAGCAGAACAGAGCACAGCAGAACAGAGCAGAGCACAGCAGAACAGAGCACAGCAGAACAGAGCAGAGCACAGCAGAACAGAGCACAGCAGAACAGAGCACAGCAGAACAGAGCACAGCAGAACAGAGCACAGCAGAACAGAGCACAGCAGAACAGAGCACAGCAGAACAGAACAGAGCACAGCAGAACAGAACAGAGCACAGCAGAACAGAGCAGAGCAGAACAGAGCACAGCAGAACAGAGCACAGCAGAACAGAACAGAGCACAGCAGAACAGAGCACAGCAGAACAGAGCACAGCAGAACAGAGCACAGCAGAACAGAGCACAGCAGAACAGAACAGAGCAGAACAGAGCACAGCAGAACAGAGCACAGCAGAACAGAGCACAGCAGAACAGAGCACAGCACAGCAGAACAGAACAGAGCAGAACAGAGCACAGCAGAACAGAACAGAGCACAGCAGAACAGAACAGAGCAGAACAGAGCACAGCAGAACAGAGCACAGCAGAACAGAGCACAGCAGAGCAGAACAGAGCAGAACAGAACAGAGCACAGCAGAACAGAACAGAGCACAGCACAACAGAGCACAGCAGAACAGAGCACAGCAGAACAGAGCACAGCAGAACAGAACAGAGCAGAACAGAGCACAGCAGAACAGAACAGAGCAGAACAGAGCAGAACAGAGCACAGCAGAACAGAGCAGAACAGAGCACAGCAGAACAGAACAGAGCAGAACAGAACAGAGCACAGCAGAACAGAGCACAGCAGAACAGAGCACAGCAGAACAGAGCACAGCAGAACAGAGCACAGCAGAACAGAACAGAGCACAGCAGAACAGAGCACAGCACAGCAGAACAGAGCACAGCAGAACAGAACAGAGTAGAGCAGAGCACCACAGGATAAGAGCATGGTAACTGTACTGAATAAGAGAGATGGATATCAGACAGGCCCTAACCACATAACACAATACCACAGCATGCAGAGGACACCAGAACAGCTACACATGTGAATGGCCACAGGTAACACAGAATGTTGACTCACAACTGCTGAATCAAGCTGGAATTTCTGTAGCTGTATCGACGCGTCAATGAAATGCCAGATCTAGGAGAAGTGCAGCTAATAGGTATAAAGCAGGAGTGTCGAGCTCATTTTGACCACGGGCTGCATTCAGTCTTCACCTAGCTCCAGCAGCCGCACTTAAAATTCGTTAGATTTTCTTGCTATCAAAATGTGCAAAACACAGACCAATTTTCGATGCTCCCTGACTGTCTAGCTTTCATTTTGGTGTTTTTTAGCGAGCTGGAAAGTGAAGAGACTGTATAAAATGTAAGTCCATTATTTCTACAGTTTCAATTTGGTTGTAGTATTTGAAATATAGATTGAGGTAGTTTTCTCCCCCAATACATTTTTTGATAAAAAATGTATTTATTTATATTTTACTCAAACCACCTGCGGCCCGGATTAAATAAGCTTGAGTTTGTGTGAAACTCGGTTCCCTTGGTTCCCCAACCTCCTTCTCAAAACGCATTGGAGGAGAAGTTCTGAGGGAAGGACCTTCTCCTTCAATGCATTTGAAGGGTATACAGTGGGGAGAACAAGTATTTGATAACCTGCAAAATTGTCAGTGTTTCCTACTTACAAAGCATGTAGATGTCTGTAATTTTTATCATAGGTACACTTCAACTGTGAGAGACGGAATCTAAAACAAAAATCCAGAAAATCCCATTGTATGATTTTTAAGTAATTAATTTGCATTTTATTGCATGACATAAGTATTTGATCACCTACCAACCAGTAAGAATTCCGGCTCTCACAGACCTGTTAGTTTTTCTTTAAGAAGCCCTCCTGTTCTCCACTCATTACCTGTATTAACTGCACCTGTTTGAACTCGTTACCTGTATAAAAGACACCTGTCCACACACTCAATCAAACAGACTCCAACCTCTCCACAATGGCCAAGACCAGAGAGCCGTGTAAGGACATCATGGTTCAATTGTAGACCTGCACAAGGCTGGGGTGGGCTACAGGACAATAGGCTAGCAGCTTGGTGAGAAGGGAACAACTGTTGGCGCAATTATAAGAAAATTGAAGAAGTTCAAGATGACGGTCAACCACCCTCTGTCTGGGGCTCCATGCAAGATCTCACCTCGCGGGGCATCAATGATCATGAGGAAGGTAAGGGATCAGCCCAGAACTACACGGCAGGACCTGGTCAATGACTTGAAGAGAGCTGGGACCACAGTCTCAAAGAAAACTATTAGTAACACACTACGCCGTCATGGATTAAAATCCTGCAGCGCACGCAAGGCCCCCCTGCTCAAGCCAGCGCATGTCCAGGCCCGTCTGAAGTTTGCCAATGACCATCTGGATGATCCAGAGGAGGAATGGGAGAAGGATATTTGGTCTGATGAGACAAAAAATAGAGCTTTTTGGTCTAAACTCCACTCGCCATGTTTGGAGGAAGAAGAAGGATGAATAGAACCCCAAGGAACACCATCCCAACTGTGAAGCATGGAGGTGGAAACATCATTCTTTGGAGATGTTTTTCTGCAAAGGGGCCAGGAGACTGCGCCGTATTGAGGGGAGGATGGATGGGGCCATGTATCTCGAGATCTTGGCCAATAGCCTCCTTCCCTCAGTAAGAGCATTGAAGATGGGTCGTGGCTGGGTCTTCCAGCATGACAACGACCTGAAACACACAGCCAGTGCAACTAAGGAGTCGCTCCGTAAGAAGCATCTCAAGGTCCTGGAGTGGCCTAGCCAGTCTCCAGACCTGAACCCAATAGAAAATCTTTGGAGGGAGCTGAAAGTCCGTATTGCCCAGCGACAGCCCCGAAACCTGAAGGATCTGGAGAAGGTCTGTATGGAGGAGTGGGCCAAAATCCCTGCTGCAGTGTGTGCAAACCTGGTCAAGAACTACAGGAAACGTATGATCTCTGTAATTGCAAACAAAGGTTTCTGTACCAAATATTAAGTTCTGCTTTTCTGATGTATCAAATACTTATGTGATCCAATAAAATGCAAATTAATTACTTAAAAATCATACAATGTGATTTTCTGGATTTTTGTTTTAGAATGTGTCCCTCACAGTTGAAGTGTACCTATGATAAAAATGACAGACCTCTACATGCTTTGTAAGTAGGAAAACCTGCAAAATCGGCAGTGTATCAAATACTTGTTCTCCCCACTGTATGTATTCACTCCTCTGTACCCCCTCGGACCTCCACTCACCAGGATGACCCCCAGGCTCCAGAGGTCACATGACTCGTCGTAGCCGTCGTATTTGAGGATCTCCGGCGCGGCGTAGGCCAGGGTGAAACACGGTGTCTTCAGCAGCTGGTTGTCTGGAGGCTTCAGCCGGGCGAACCCAAAGTCTATGATCTTTATCTCAGCGTTCTCACTCTCATCTGTGAACAGCAGGTTCTGAAAAATGGGTTGCAAGAGAGAAACATGTTTGTGTTATTTCTACTCTGTCTAAATGTATCACTGACATTTAGTAATGGCACATAGGTGGCATTTTCTAGCCTTGTGACGGGGAAGGATGAGAAGCAACACTTCTGAGATGTCAGTTTCAGATCCACTTGCCCAAGTATTTGGTACTGTAATTTTATGTATTGATCACACACACACACAAACACACACACACACAGCTTCAATAGTACCTCTGGTTTGAGGTCTCTGTGTACCACTCCTACATCGTGCATGTGGCTGACGGCGGACACCAGTCTCCTCATGATGCGGCTGGCCTCAGTCTCACTGAAGTGCTGCTTCCTCCGGATCCTCTCCAACAGCTCTCCACCACGCAGCAGCTCCAACACCAGGTACGTATGCAGCTAGAGAGAGACAGAAAGATGGACAGAGTTACTCCTAGTGTCTCCAGAGAGAAGCATTACAGTGTACAGTACAATATAATGAGTCATGTTTACTATGTATTAATAGTTAATATATCCATGGAAATATTCCTATAGATTTTGTAATTATATGTAATCATTTTGTAATTATATTAGATTTGTAATGAAATCATATGCTTTACTGAGTTAATATGATCCGTCCTGCTCAGAGTGCTCTGAGCCAAGGATGTAGTTATACAATAGCTGAAATAGTTTCGGAAATTCTAACAGTAGAAACCCTGAATCCACATTTACACATTCCTAACAACAATCCAGCTCTTACAGTGACTGAGAGATGAGGAACAGAGGGGTGGGGAGCGGGCGAGGGGGGTGGGGAGCGGGCGAGGGGGTGGGGAGCGGAGGGGGTGGGGTGGGGAGCGGGCGGGTGGGTGGGTGAAGTGCAGGGTGGAAAATCTTGATGCAGATTGGGAGGGGGGTTGAAAGGCGCAGCGAGGGGGCTTTGCTTTGATCTAGGTCAAAGCCCTCACTCTGCCTGCATCCCAAATGGCACCAGATTCCCTTTTATAGTGTACTTCTTTTGCACAGGGCCCATAGGGCTCTGGTCTAAAGTAGTGCACTATAAAGGGAATAGGGTGCCATTTGAGTCGCAACCCTCTCTGAGGTACCAGTACAGTAACAATCCAGCAGAGCTCATCAGAGCTAGTGGTGCTCCTAGGCCTGAAGTGCCCCAGCTAATGAACCCCAGAAATATCAACCACACACAGAGACATGAAAACACACACACACACTTGTTTGACCCAATTTGGAGCAAGTAGGTTTTTTTTGTTCACTAAACTCAAGGCCCACATACAGAAATATGTTCCATGTGGGTTTGATGAATCTATACCTATAGTGGATGTACCTATATATGGTTCAGGAGCTGTACTGTACTGAGACAAATACAACCTGAACTATGAGGGGGATAGTATCGTCTTTATTATAGGACAATGGGAAGGAGAGAACAGAGGGAGAATGTCCCGGAAGGAGAGAACAGAGGGAGAATGTCCCGGGAGGAGAGAACAGAAGGAGAATGTCCCAGAAGGAGAGAACAGAGGGAGAATGTCCAGGAAGGAGAGAACAGAGGGAGAATGTTCCGGAAGGAGAGAACAGAGGGAGAATGTTCCGGAAGGAGAGAACAGAGGGAGAATGTCCCAGGAGGAGAGAACAGAGGGAGAATGTCCCAGGAGGAGAGAACAGAGGGAGAATGTCCCAGAAGGAGAGAACAGAGGGAGAATGTCCAGGAAGGAGAGAACAGAGGGAGAATGTTCCGGAAGGAGAGAACAGAGGGAGAATGTTCCGGAAGGAGAGAACAGAGGGAGAATGTTCCGGAAGGAGAGAACAGAGGGAGAATGTTCCGGAAGGAGAGAACAGAGGGAGAATGTTCCGGAAGGAGAGAACAGAGGGAGAATGTTCCGGAAGGAGAGAACAGAGGGAGAATGTTCCGGAAGGAGAGAACAGAGGGAGAATGTCCCGGGAGGAGAGGACAGAGGGAGAATGTCCCGGGAGGAGAGAACAGAGGGATAATGTCCCAGGAGGAGAGAACAGAGGGAGAATGTCCCAGGAGGAGAGAACAGAGGGAGAATGTCCCAGGAGGAGAGAACAGAGGGAGAATGTCCCAGGAGGAGAGAACAGAGGGAGAATGTCCCAGGAGGAGAGAACAGAGGGAGAATGTCCCAGGAGGAGAGAACAGAGGGAGAATGTCCCAGGAGGAGAAAACAGAGGGAGAATGTCCCAGGAGGAGAGAACAGAGGGAGAATGTCCCAGAGGAATCTAGTTTCCACATTATTCTGCTCTGTTCTATCAGTGACTTAATTAGGCTGCCTGTCTGACGTTAGTCTTGTCTCCATCACTGGCTCCGTCAGATAGCGACTATTTCTGAAGATGGGCTTTTACTGGCAATGCTTGGGATACCAGGTCTCTCTTGTAAAATAGATTTTAGCACAATGAGAAGAACCTGTATAAATAAAAGTGAAATTAAAATGTGGTTGCTTTGCTTACTTCAGCTGAATCCAATAAATATTGAGGTGAAAAATCCTTACCTGGTCATGGTAAATCTCGTGAGTCTTGATGATGTTGGGGTGGCCGTCGCAGAGCTTCAGAGCTGTGATCTCTTTCTGTGTCTGAGCCTCCATCCTAGAGGGGAGAGACAGGACACAGAGTCATCCCTGAATAGAAAGGAGCCTTCATCCTAGAGGGGGGAGACAGGACACAGAGTCATC
Source organism: Oncorhynchus tshawytscha (assembly GCF_018296145.1). Lineage (NCBI taxonomy): Eukaryota > Metazoa > Chordata > Actinopteri > Salmoniformes > Salmonidae > Oncorhynchus > Oncorhynchus tshawytscha. Next base: position 12,957,221 of record NC_056436.1, on the reverse strand, counting down.
CCTGAACAGAAAGGAGCCTTCATCCTAGAGGGGGGAGACAGGACACAGAGTCATCCCTGAACAGAAAGGAGCCTTCATCCTAGAGGGGGGAGACAGGACACAGTCATCCCTGAACAGAAAGGAGCCTCCATCCTAGAGGGGGGAGACAGGACAGAGTCATCCCTGAACAGAAAGGACCCTTCATCCTAGAGGGGAGAGACAGGACACAGAGTCATCCCTGAACAGAAAGGAGCCTTCATCCTAGAGGGGGGAGACAGGACACAGAGTCATCCCTGAACAGAAAGGAGCCTTTATCCTAGAGGGGAGAGACAGGACACATGGTGACAGAGAGTGTCATCAGTCTCCCAAGTGGCGCTGTGGTCTAAAGCACAGCATCACACAGCATCTTTACTTGGCTCATCATGCTCTAGCGGC